>NW_015183796.1:0-5523 GCF_001447785.1 Gekko japonicus
GCCAAACCCCTCTCCAATCAAGCAATTTTTAGCCGACCATAATCGCAGCGAATCCTACAAAAGGTATGGGACGAGCTCCCCGACTCCATAGTAAGTCGCAGAAACTCGCTAAAAAAATTATTCCATCGTCCCCCGCCCCACGCAGCCCGCCTTTATCAGGCCAACAGACCTCTGAGAAGGACATAAAAAAGAACATGGCGACCGACTCCCCTGTTCAGGGCGACGACAGTCTCCCTATTACTCGCTCGGAGTTCCACGCATCACTCCAATTGCTAGAAAAAAATATGAAAGGAACTCTTATAGAACTATTAAAGCCCGTCACGGCTCAACTCGCAGAATTTAAAACCGAGCTGAAAAGCGTCTCACAGACAGCCGAAACCGCGGTAGAGGTCGGCTTAGCCCTACAAGACGACACTCAATACCTATATAAAAGGGAAGAATGGGCCACCGACCACATCATAACTCTAGAAAATCAATTTCGGGCTAGTCATTTGAAATTTCGAGGGTTGCCGGAGAAAAGTGAAGGGCAAGAAGAATTAAAAGCGTTTTTAGCAACATGGCTGGCGCGCGAACTAGAACTCGAAAATGGCGTCGCGCCGTTGATTGACTGGGCGTACAGAGCGGGCCAAATCAAAGAACAACCTAAGTCATGGCCGAGAGATATAATAGCGAGATTTCCTGACTTACGTACCAAAAGTAAAATCCTGGCAGTAGCCCGCACCAAAGGCTCTTTAACCTTTAAAGATAAAAAAATCTCCGTACTGCCAGACCTTTCGCCCGAAACTCTCCTCAAACGAAAAGCTCTGAAACCGATCACGTCAGCCCTTATTGCGGCCGGAATTAAATACAGATGGCTGGCATTTTATAAGCTTTCAGTAACTCATGAAGGCACCACGCACGTTATAACGGATTTGGACGAAGGAATCCAAGTCCTCACCTTGCTGAATCTGTGCCAGTCACCGGGAAAGTACAAAGAAGCCGCGAGTGACACATCGGACAAGCTGCAGAGCCGTTGGAGAAAACCGCGCCGAAAGACCAACGCTACCTGAATCTGCCATTTTTATTTTTTCTTCTCCTTCGCTTTCGACTCGCCGACAGTTTCGAGCGCATATCCTCCAAGTCACCGTTTCTTCAATTTCCTCATCTGGAGCCTTGCATGTCTTGTGCCACCAAAGCTATTCCCTGCACCTTCATTCAGAAATCACCGGATGGTCTTTAACTACAGCATCCCACCCCGAAGATCGTACGAACGGCACGATGGCAGTCCGCATACCAGACTGAGAACATTTGCATAGAAGGTCAATCCAAGCCTCCGCAAGAGTATCAAGGCTCTATTTTCCTTTTAACTTTGCAATACTATCTTTAAAGTTTACAATTTCCTATTTCCAGATTTGCTTAAAAACCATTGCTACTTGTTGTTTTGTCACGGCTAATTGCTTAGTATTCTTAAATATACTCTTACAATTTCTACAGTGAGAGGGGGGAGCTGGTATGAGTTCTAGCTTCTAATTCAGTGGGTAATTTCATGGTTAGTTTTGTTCAATTGTTTATGTTGGAATTACCTGCCTCTCCCCTAACTAAAAGGGTTTGTGGGGCATCTGTGAATGCTCTGCACAGTTCTTGTTATGGTTGGTTGTTGTTTGGTTTTTTACTGTTGGTCTTTCGACAGTCCACGTATATGCCTGCCTCCTCTCCATCAGTAAAGGTTTGCACAACTTATGACCTTGCATTACATCACCACTGCTTTTTATGGTTAATTTTTAGAAGTGTTTTAATGTTAGTTTTTCTAATGAATACCACTCCATATGCTGAGAACGAAAGATTACCAAGCTCTAAGTGTACATCTGACATATCTTTGTATATAGTTAATCCTTTTAGCTACTTTCTGATTTTACTAGTGTGTAGATGGTTAATTCAATTTATTGCTCCCTTATTAACTGCAGTTTTTACTTTTTTAACAAAGATTTTAAAAGAAAGGAAACCATTCAATGTGGCCCCATCAATTGCCAACTATTCCATCCTCGCACATTATATCCTCACATGTTCTTTAAGCCCCTTAATGAATTTACAGGTTCCATTGATTCAAAACTGGCACATTTTTAAAATTCCAATTAATTGCAAGCTCTTCATCAACTCCCACTTCGTCACCACCAAACCTAATTACATGAATTGGACCGGCACATGTTCATCAATGTTACACCTCACCTATGGCTAAGCAGAATGCAATAAAATTTATTTCTCTCAACTGCAACGGCTTAAACAACCCTATCAAGAGGAAAAGAGTATTAACGGCCTTGGCATCGCAAAAACCAGATATCATATTTTTACAGGAGACTCATTTAAATAGAAAGCAAAATAGAGCATTCAACTCAAACCAGTTCTCAGCTCAATACTTAGCCCCAGGATCATCCAAGGCTCGCGGGGTAGCGATCCTAATCGGCAAAAATATCAGGTTTTCCTTGAAAAAAATTAAAATGAACCCAGAAGGCCGTTTCATTATGTTAGAGGGAACCCTTAACTCCAAACTCATCTCACTCTCGTCAATCTATGCACCAAATGTGGGACAACTGGACTTTATTAAAGACACCCTCACCACACTAGAAGCTTTCAGTGAAGGACCCCACATCATAGGAGGGGACTTTAATCTGCCCATGGACCCAACGGCAGATAGATCACATACCGGCACCTCCCAACCCAAAGTTTCGCACCATGCACCATCAAAATTTCAAGCTTTACTCGATCAATTCAACCTTTGTGATTTATGGCGACTTCATCATCCTCAAGAGCGCAACTTCACCTTTTTTTCATCTAAACATCGCACATTCTCAAGAATCGATTACATTTTCTCATCAACCTCCCTCTCTTCCCATTTTGAGTCTACGGACATTGGCCCCAGAGTTTGGTCAGATCACTCATGGGTCGAAGGCAACATGCGAGGAGACGAAGACAACATAAGAGACACCTCATGGAGACTCAACAATAACCTTTTATTGATGCCCTCAATCACGGAAGAAATAAACAAAAACATCCAAGAATATTTTCAGTTTAACGGTGATTGCGGCGTTTCACAACACACGGTCTGGGAGGCATTCAAAGCGGTCACCAGAGGACAATTGATAGCCATAGCCACTGCCTGCAAAAAATAAAAAAACCAAATTAAAACAGAAATACTACATAATATTAAATCGCTGGAGGACGAACACCAAAAATATGGACGCAAGAAAACATACAAAAAACTGCTTATTGAAAGGAAACAACTGGAGTCACTTGAAGTCTCGCAAATACAAAAAAATCTTCTCTTCCTCAAGCAAAAATATTGGCACAAAGGCCCTCAATCAGTAAAACTTATGGCCTGGAAACTCAAAAGGAAAAAAGCCAGTAATTGCATACTCTCCATTCGGGACGACACTAAAGTTCTTCGTTACACTACAAAAGAAATCATAGCTACCTTCCACAAATTCTATCAAAAGCTCTACACTTCATCATGCCTGAAGCGATCCGCGCTTTTCTTCGAGATCACCCCCTTCTCCAAAAAGTCTCGCCCCAAGAAAGGGAAGTAATGGAAAATCCTATCACTCCATTCGAAATCGAGAACACCATCAAGTCCCTGCAAACCAACAAATCCCCAGGCTGTGACGGCTACACAGCAGAATTTTACAAAAAATTCAATTCAACACTGGCGCCTCATCTTGCCATGACCTGTAATGCTATAATGGAAGGAACCCAGATTCCAACCTCATGGAACCAGGCGAAAGTCATTCTCCTACCGAAGAAGGATCGCGACCTTACAAACCCCGGGTCATATAGACCCATATCGCTATTGAACACGGACTATAAAATTTTCACAGCCACCATGGCAGCGAGACTAAACAAATTTATTGGCAATATAATCCACCCTGATCAATCAGGCTTTATCCCGGGGAGGGATATCGCAGACAACACGCGGAAAACTATTGATTTGATACACCACTGCCGTTTCACTAATATCCACTCTTCACTTCTAATCTCCCTAGATATCGAAAAGGCTTTCGATACAGTCGAACCGGCCTATCTACAAAACGTCTTAACTGACATGGGGTTTGGCCCCAAATTCATGAATGTAATAACTAATCTTTATAAATCTCCAACGGCATATCTCGGCATTAATGGTTCCTCATCACCTTCGTTCCAACTCTCACGTGGTACTCGCCAGGGTTGCCCACTGTCACCTATACTATTCGCCTGTGCCATAGAACCGCTGGCGCAAGCTATCCGGGCTCACCCGAATATCCAAGGCATCCCAGTTGGTACACGACAAATCAAACTAAGTCTTTTTGCCGACGATATGGTTATTTATCTCACCCGGCCGGAACAATCTCTGCACTCGGTGACAGAACTACTCACATCATTTGGAACTATTGCAGGCCTGAAAATCAACCACACCAAATCACTATTGTACCCTATTAAATTGACTCTGGATGAACAAAACCTCATTAAGTCCAACTTTGCATACACTTGGGTAACTAAATGCTGGCGTTACCTCGGAATTGATATTCCTCTTCAATTATCAGATCTATACAAATTCAATTTTCAACCTCTAAAGAAACTCTTCACTGATACCCAACTCCATAAATCACCTTCCCTTTCCTCCTGGATTGAACGCATACAAATAGTAAAGACGTTTATCTTACCCAAATTCCTTTTTCTTTTCAGAACAATTCCCATGGAGATTCCGAAGGAATCCTTTACCCAATGGAAATCCTTGGCTACCAAATACATCTGGAACTCGAAATGCCATAGGGTTTCCTTCGATGCTCTTCGAAGAGCCCGCAAAACAGGAGGTTTATCCTTCCCAGATTTTTCACTCTACCATGCATCATCAATACTACTAGGTCTGCTCAAGTTACACAGCTCATCATTCCATGCAGATTGGAAAGATATCGAAACAACTTACCTTACTAAAGCTCCATTTCGCTCCCAGATCTGGGAGTCTTGCCAAAACAGATCGCCAAAGAAGCACCATAATCTTTTCCTCTCAGCTCTCATGACTACCTGGAACAAATGGGACAAATTCTTAGCACCTTACCCCTCACCTATGACAACGTTTACAAACGTGTCCTGGTTCCCTCCAGGTCAACACCCCAACTCTTTCACTAAATGGAAACAGCACTGTCTAAATACTTACCATGCAATAACATCAAAGAACTCGATTATGGATAAACATTCCTTGGATATCAAATGCGATGTTCCGCTGCCGTGGTTTGAATACATACAGATCAAACATCTTATCAACTCGCTCAAGCAAAAGTCAAATTTAAGTAGGCCACTTACTTCGTTTGAAAATCTGTTGAAACTAAATCAAGGTTCGTTTCCAAAATATATTTCAATAATCTACAACGCATTACTTCAAACTCAACAACGGAATCAACTTAACTACCAAAAAGCCTGGCAAAAGGACTGCGAAACCAACCTCTCACCGGCAGACTGGGACGACATTTGGTCCTCCCCATCGTTACAATCCAAATCCTTAAATATACAACACCA
>NW_015183797.1:0-5749 GCF_001447785.1 Gekko japonicus
GGTTTGGCCACGCCCTTTCCCAGGCAGGTTTCACCCCAGTCAGTGCACCACGGCAGGGCTCAGCAACGGCCCCCAGAAGAGCAGCTGCAGCAGCCCCCAGAAGAGCAGAGTTGGGGGTTCACGGCTGTACCTCCTCCTTCATGCCCGTCTCCAGGAGTACACATGCTTTCAGTGATTCTGTTTATTTATCATATATGGTAAGTTTCAAGGACATAAAAGAATTGCAATAGTATTGCTGGGAGTAATTTTTATGTTCTTGCATTAAAGGATAATCCTTCGCAGACAGGGCTGACAGGAAGCAGTGCATCAAAGACACTTGCTGATGGGCAGGGGAACTAGGAGAAGCACCAGGTGTCTTAGGTTACTACTAGAATGCCAAAAATCACAGATGGATAGTCCATGGCAGGCAAGGTCAGCTGGAGATGGCGTGTCACCCTTGCTAACAGACATGTCAATAGAGGGGGAAATCAATTCTTGGTCATTGTTATGAAACCCCCTGTTTTAGGTCCTGGACTACTTCTGCATTGCACCAGTGGTACACACACTACTGCTTGAGAACTACTGTTCAAGACAGACCTAGGACTCTTCAGTGAGAAGACAGAAATGGAAGACAAGCTTTTCTGAAAGACTTGGGGACCATCCTGCAATGTGCCACTACATGGAAAAGTTTGATGCAGTGATAGTCACTCAATGGCTCAAGAGCCACCTGTGGGCTCTTCTGAGCACCATTCCCCAAGGTGGCACTCAACCCATGTTTCAGGAAACTGGGCAAGGCTACTGCCTGCTAGAGCTTGTGGTAAACAGGTGGTTCACAACTTTAAACAGTCACCACCACAGAGATCAGAGGAAAAGTAAGATGTGAGACTCCTCCTCCTTAAGTAGGAGGCCTTGGTAGGAAGTAAAGGGTCCATCCTCTTCAGTTGCCCCACTCTTCTCTACAACTGTCAGGAGGATAGGAAACTGGACATGGGGGGTGGGATGTTGCTTCCCCATTTTCCACAGCCAGCTAGCCCTCCTCCCTGTGACATGGCAACCACATTATTTTGCCTGGGCTGCTGTGCCTCATGCTGGAGAGTAAGGAGGTAGAAAAAGAAGCCCTTCCCCTCATTCCAGATACATAGTTACAGCTACATGTTTAATACTAATAGTTACATCACTGTGTGTGTGTTTGGGGTGGCACACTGGGCATACAACAGGCATGTGGCTCTTTTAGCGGCAGGTGATTGCTAATGAGCTACACAGTGAATGCTACTGTTCTGGTGTGTTCTAGGGGGACTGACTGCATGAGTGATAGAGAAGTTCAGTAAGCCCAGCATTCTGCAAACCAGATACTACCAAAAAGAAAGCTAGGATGTGAAAACTGTAGAACATACTTAATGTTTACTATCTCAAGTTTATCAGGAACAAGTTTAGATTAAAATTAATGAGTTAGACATAATTATTAAAAATGGAGATCTAGACTTAGTTCTATCTCTACCCCACAACATTGGGGAAAAATTGGGGAGAAATTTGGCAATTTTATATACTTCAGTCAAATGTTATTAATTTTAAATTACTCTCTCAAAATTTTGACACGATGGTACCTAATGCTGTTAAAGCTATACTACATTAAAGCTTCAGAACAGTAATACTTTGCTAGAAAGGGTGCAGAAAACCTGGTAGTTTTATTCACTGTTGGTGGAAGTGTCCCTTAATAGCAACTTATTGGGATAACATTTTAGGCCATATTGAATTAATCACAGGCTATAAACCACCCTCAAGTCCAGAAGCAATACTTCTAAAAAAAATTGGAAGATTGGGAGATTCTACCGGTGCGGAAGAATTTAATTGCAATCTTACTTGTAGTGGCAAAGGCATTAATAGCTTCTCACTGAAAGAATAAAAATCCGCCAACTATAACGCTTTGGCACAGGAAAATCTGGGACTATAATGGATAATATTTCTTAGCAAATCTCTTCCTTTGATACGTGTTACCATTAAACTACTATTATGGAAAAATTGTTACCTTTTTAGTGTACACGATGAGTGAAAATGCTTCATATTTACCTATTCCAGACCAGTATAAATTTATTTCTATATTTTAATCAACTTTGTGGGGAGTTTTCACTTGTTTGGATTTATAATAGTTCCTTTAGACTTCTATAAATCTATTGTTTTGAGTGTTACATTTACGTGTATTCCCTTTTAGGTTCACAGAATTCTTGTATCTCATTTTCTTTTATTTTTTCATCAGAGTGTGTCTCACCTAAATAGTGTTTTGTTTGTAAGAATGGTTTTATGTATTATTGACATCTTCCTTTTCTGTTCTGAAATCTAAAATAAAATGTACATGGTGTAATATTTCCCAAGAGACCTGGTGTTAAGTTCCAAATGAGAAGATGTTAAGCTAAGCTACATAAAACCATTCCAGTATGGGGGCTAGGAAGAATGCAGAGAGTATGAACCTCTCCATTTCCAACTTCTGGCTGTTGGAAATGAACTACCTTCAAGAAATACTGACTCAAAGGAAAGACATTATATTCTGGTAAATACAACCATAAATGCTTTGAGTTTGATTCATTTATACTTTTTAAAATTTACTGTGCTGCAGAGGGGTTTAAAGCTGCTTGGTAAATCTACTTTTATCAGCAAGCCATATGCCTTTCTGAAACCTGAGAGACTGACATTGGTTGTTTAACATGGTGCTAAAGAACAGAGGGGTAGGGCATGGAAGGGCAGGATATTCTCATTACTTCTAAGTAGAGGGAACACTAACGTATGTTTAGTGTTCTCTCACTCAGAGTAGAACAGCATCCTGATCGCTAGATATTGTTACTGGACATCTCATCTGAATGGGACTCCCTAGCTATACCCACATGCCGGAATGTTTTGTTAATTGACCTCCTTGAGCAACCTACACCTGACCACCATATTAGCCAAGCTGAGAGTATCCACTTTGTGACACTTTTTAACATTCAAGGTGATGTCATTGCCTTACATACCTCTTCAATAGGAGTGCAAGCGCTGAAGGCTGCTGAAATAACTTCACATCTAACAGACTGTGCTGCAATGCACATGGATGTTTGCTTACCTTGCACAGAGCAGGTTAATGACATACAATTCTTTAAGCACCTAATCAATTATGACTTAGAGCCCTTCTTGCCTCAGTTCATCAGACAGAAGAGCATAAAAATATTCTGATGGCTGCAGTTCTGCTGGTATGAATTTTAAGAAATCTATGAGCACACAACAATATGCCACTCCTTCTCCAGAGGATGTAGAGGCTTAGGACAAAAGAAGGACAGGAAAGTTCCTGTCTGGAATGAAACACCCACTGTCCATTTGGGTGGGATGAGAAAGTTTTGGAGGGCCACTTCATTTCTGTGAAATATGCGCAGCCCAGGATGTTTGGGAAAAGCTCCAGATCTGACTCTCTAGGGCAATGGTACTCGCTCTGCAACTCGTAGAGAACCACATTTGCAGTTACCTGCTACCATAAAACTATTTCATGCTCTTGTGTGCCACCCCACCAAACACACACAAGATAGTTATTAATATATGTAACTAACATTTTAAGTTACTGGAATACCTCTGCACAGTGCACACGTAGGGTTGTCTCTTTCTACCACCCTTGAACCTTCCCTCTCTGCCTTCCCTCAGCATGAGACATAATAGGTCAGGCAACAGAGTGAGATTGCCTAGGTGGAAATGACCTTGCTCACTTTCCTAGAACATAGGATGGGTATCCTATGGGGAAGAGCCACAGGTAACATGCCAAAGAGCCACATACAGCTCTTGAGCCATTGTGTATCACTGCTGTAGGGCCCGATTATGCCACCACAGAAAGCATTTTCAACATCAGACTCATCAAAAGTACTTCCCACAGTGACTCAAAGAGGAAGTGAATCCCTGGAGTACCACTTCAGTTTGCTGTATTGGAAATCTGGACAGCAGACGGGCATAACAGGGAAACCCACCTCCAAGAACACTTTGTGGGGGATGCCAGCTGAGTAGAATCACATCCTAGCCATAATAAAAGGCCACACAAACTACACAAGCTCTTTCCAGTTCAAGTTTCCTGACTGAATGAGGAATAAGTGGAACTGGATGGAAAGTAGAAAGAAGTCCCTGTGGCCAAGGAGCATCAGGGCATCTACTTGCTCCATTCCTGAGCACATGTACCTAGTGAAAAAATCTGTCCACTGTGATCTTGTATGGAGGTGTCCATCTCTGGTATTTCTGGTCAGCAGGTAGATAGCCATTTCAGAGATCATTCCACTTAGTTAACATGGTTGTGACTCAACCAGTTCCATTTGAATGTTGTGCACACTGTACAGATGTGTTTCCAGTCATTTTAGTACAGATGTTTTCACCCATTCTATCAGATTGGCAGCTGTACAGACCTGCACCTAGATCTGCCCTGTTAATTGACTTGAGCCTTTGCAACAGTATGTCTGTCCTTCACAAAATCTGTAGATGCCATAAACCAGGAATTAAGTGTATTACAGACAACCTGACGAGTGCTGCTTTCTTTTGCAGACTATAGACTCCATGAAGAGACTCCTTTGGCAATGGGCACTGCAGCCTACAAGGCTCACATCTCTGATCACCAGAACTTGAGAATCAGCCAAAAAAAATCTTCCCTTGGGAAAACTGATTTTGGTTCATGAGTGCAGACTGCTCTAGACCCAATCCTTAGGCATCACTGCCCTGAGACCAAGATACTACTAGAGCATCCACAACTGGCATCTGACCAAGGACAGCCTTAGGTAAAGCACAGAAGCCTAGCCCTAAATAATTTGATAAAGGCTTTGTCCATTCCTCTTTCATTAGGGATTAAGAGAACTCAGGGAATGGAACTATCTTCTCCATAGCTTTCAGTGTGAGGAACACTTGTTTGGTCCCATTGGGTTTAGACTGGGATTACACCTGTGGTGATTCCTCTAAATCTTTACCAAGCCCAAATCAGAAACTTCCAACTATGATAGTGAAACTGAACTGTTCCTACTGGCTCTGCACCTAGTGGGTGTTGGGTTTCCTGCTCTCAGGATGGCCTTAGGCAAGACTTAACCTTGGCTTTAGATGCCTGGGCTTTACGGCTATGCAATGGCTGGGTGGCCAAATAAACCAGAAATCAAGTGGCACCTTGAAGACCTACCCAGTTTATTTCACCATAAGTTTTCCTGAGTCAAACCTAACGTCTTCATAGTAAACTATTCCAAATTAATTCATGTATAAAGGATTGGAACAGAAGCGTTTTTTATACCTAATGATGAGAGAGATTAAAGCTTCCAGCCTCTCATGGGGCTGAGTTACAGAGAGCTATGTCAAAAGTCGACAAATTGTAATTCAGCACTTTTACACTGGAGTTTTCCTTTAAAGTTTTTGGGGATTTTTTGTAAAACAGTGCCTTTAAGACCTGTAAGTGGATCTGGAAAGATCCAAAGCTATATAAAGGGAGTGCAGGTGGGTGTGTGTGTGTGCTAATCTCAGAGTTTAGCACTTCACCTCTTGCTGTCTCTTATCTTGCTTCTGCCACACCCACTTGGACTGTGTGAGAACAAGGTGCAGACAGCTGCAACCACTATGTGATGCTGTTTGGTATAAACCAAGTCAGACCAATGGTCCATCTTACCTAATAGTACTCCCTACTCTTCCTGGCAACTGGTCTCCAAAACCTCAGGAGGATGGCTTTCCCAGCACCTGTTGCCAAGGATATTATTCACTGCAGATGCCAAAAATTATACCTGGGACCTTCTGCATGCAAAGT
>NW_015183798.1:0-7364 GCF_001447785.1 Gekko japonicus
GGCACCACGGAATCTGCTGCCCCCCTTTTTCTGGTGGGGCTTCTGCCCAGCAAGGCTTCTGACTGGCTGCGCAGCTTAAAAGGCATCCTGTTAAAGAGGTAGAATCATAGAGTTGGAAGGGACCTCCAGGGTCCTCGAGTCCAACCCCCCCCACACACACACACAATCCAGGAAATTCACAAATGCCTCCCCACACACAACCCCGGTGTTGTGTACTAGCGGAACCGCACACACGGTCGGGCAGCCACGTGGCCTGACTACCTAGCGAACTTTCACTATCAGGGACAATAGAGTCCTAGGAACCTAAAAATCCACCAACCGGCGAGTAGGGATTCTACAGAGAACCTATGAGATCGTAACTCTTGCATACAGCCTATCATGGGAGTGGGTGTGTGTAATAGGTGTGGTTGTAAACGGACATTTAAGCAGCCTGCGGGCTAGCGACTGTATCTCTTTTTGGCTGAAATCACTAAGTAAAGTATGAGCTGAAAATCACTCTACGATGCATCAGTCTCAGTACTTTCCACCCAGTGACCCCTGCTCCACGCCCAGAAGGTGACAAAAAAAAAACCCCTCCAGGATCTCCAGCCTGGAGAAAAATGGCTTCCTGACCCCAAAGTGCGGGGCTCTTTTTGTAGAAAAAGCCCAGCAGGAACTCATTAGCATAATAGGCCACACCCAACAGCAGGAACTCATTAGCATATTGGGCCACACCCCTGACAGCACAGCTCATTGGCATATTAGGCCGCACCCCCGTGTTACCAGAAGTGTGGTCATCCAGCCACACCCACCTTTCCCTTCTTATTCTGTTTACCTTGTTTGTTGACAAAACCCAGGGCCTTTTTTGTAGCAGGAACTCCTTTGCATGTTAGGCCACACACCCCTAACGTAGCCAATCCTAATGCGTTCCTGCTGTTGGGTGTGGCCTGTTATGCTAATGAGTTCCTGCTGGGCGTGGCCAACTCGGGAGCCAGTCGGAACTCCGTTCCTGTGCAGTCCTGCCCAAAAATAGCCCGGCCAAAGTGGTGATTAGCATTTCCATGGTCGTGTAAGAAAGGACCACGAGAACTTTGATTGCTGAATATGTTTTTCGTCATTTATGCACGGTTTGATCTTTTGCGGTACTTCCCACCTGGAAGCCGGTGACCCTAATGGGGGGGCAGCATCTACAGCAATTGGAAAGCACCACATGTCGAACAGAGATATAGGATCCGAGCCACTAATGGCAGTGCCTGTCCAGTGTGCCAATTTCCACCCTAACTATGCAGGAAGGGATTCGTTCTACTTACCTTAGACGGGCTGGTAGCAGGAACCGCTTCCACAGGGAAGGGACTGCCCGGGACAGGCACTCCGTCGTAGGTCACGTCCACCTCGTACCGCCCCTCCTCAGGGAGGAGGAATTTCACCATGTTGCTGTGAGAGATGAGGCCCGGTTCCACCTTGCAGGGCACCGCTTTACTGGGGGGCCCCGTGATCCTGGCCGCAACTTTGCCTTGACCGCCGGTCCCCTTGGATGTGACGGTGAACTCCTGCCCCTTGCCCACTTCCGCCTCTGCAAGAACCGTTTATGCATCAGCAGGGGTGATTTCGTAGAAAGAGAGGTGCAGGAGCTCATTAGCATAACTCATTAGCATAACTTATTTGCAAATGCCACGCCCCCTGGCATCACCAGAAGTGTGTCAGAAGGCAACACCCACTGCAGCTTACCTGGCTGCTTCTTGCTCCTTGTGGACCGGGGCTGCTGGGAGCAGGGGGCGGGGCTTGTTGCATGTGCCCGCCCCCCTGGGCTCTTTACTGCCGGAGCCCCGCTCCTGTGCGCTCCCGCAGGAAATGACCCCTGTTAAGCATCAGAGATTCCTCTAGATTCAGAGGTCTGCAGCCTTTTACAATCACAAGCTCCAGCCGAAATTTCGAGTGAGAGATGAGCAGAGACCCACAAACAGCTCTGCGGCCTGATCTCATTCGGAATACCGTGTCCCATTTTGGTTGCCATTGTGTCAAAAAAGGACGTTGCAGAGCTGGGAAAAGTACAGAGGAGGGCAACCAAAATGATTAGGGGGGTTGGAACATCTTCCCTAGGAGTAAAGGCTGAAGAGTCTGGAACTTTTCCGTTTAGAAAAGAGACGACGAAGGGGGAAACGTGATAGGGGTTTATAAAATCACGCATGGGGTCGAGAGAGCTAACCAAGAGAACATTTTCTCCCTCTCCCGAAATACTAGAACTTGGGAGCACCCGTAAAGTTGGTGGGCAATAGATACAGGACAGAAAAAATGAAATATTTCTTTTGGACCATCGCCAGGGCTCTTTTTGTAGAAAAAGCCCAGCAGGAACTCATTAGCATAATAGGCCACACCCAACAGCAGGAACTCATTAGCATATTAGGCCACACCCCTGACAGCACAGCTCATTGGCACATTAGGCCGCACCCCCATGTTACCAGAAGTGTGGTCATCCAGCCACACCCACCTTTTGCTTCTTATTCTGTTTACCTTGTTTGTTGTCAAAACCCAGGGCCTTTTTTTGTAGCAGGAACTCCAGTGCATGTTAGGCCACACACCCCTAATGTAGCCAATCCTAATGAGTTTCTGCTGTTGGGTGTGGCCTGTTATGCTAATAAGTTCCTGCTGGGCGTGGCCAACAAGGGAGCCAGCCGGAACTCCGTTCCTGCACGTTCCTCCCCCAAAATAGCCCTGGACAGGACAATTTCACCCTAAGGGAATGATCGATACCATCTTCAGAGACCATCTTGTTTGTATGGAGCACTTTGGGGTTTTTTGTCGTGATTTAATCGTTTTTTACTGTTTTATATTGTTTTTATGTATGGGCTTGTGCCCCTGTGTAAGCCGCCCTGAGCCCGTTCGCGGGTAGGGCGGGGTAAAAATGCAAATAAATAAATAAATATAAATACATTTAATCAATGAGTGATTCTATCAGGGCAATCCTAAACAGAATTCTACACTTCTATGTCCATTGAGAGGATGTGAAATGGCATGGTATAGCCCAGTCTTGTCAGATCTCAGAAGCTAATCTGGGTCAGTACTTGGATGGGGGACCACCAAGGAAGGCTCTGCAGAGGAAGGCCATGGCAAACCACCTCTGCTTCTCCCTTGCCTGGAAAGCCCCTTGCTGGGGTCGCCATAGCTTGGAAGCTAAGCAGGGTTGGTACTTGGATGGGAGGCCACCAAGGAAGGCTCTGCAGAGGAAGGCGATGGCAGACCACCCCTGCTTCTCCCTTGCCTGGAAAGCCCCTTGCTGGGGTTGCCAGACGTCGGAAGCTACGTAGGGTCGGTTCTTGGATGGGAGACCACCAAGGAAGGCTCTGCAGAGGAAGGCGATGGCAAACCACCTCTGCTTCTCATTTGCCTGGAAAGCCCCTTGCTGGGGTCGCCATAAGTTGGCTGTGGCTTGATGGCACACACAAGCACACATCCAACGAACCTGGTGACATTAGAGGGGTGTAACTTGGTTTAGGATTGCAGTGTAAACTGTGGAATTCACTGCCTGTGGATGTGGTAATGGCCATGAGCATGGGGCGTTGCAGAAGGAATTATACAAATCCATGTTGGAGAGCTCCACCATTGGCTACTGGCCATGGTGACTAAAGAGAACCTCCATAGTCAGGGGCAGCAAACCTCTGAATCCTGGTGCTAGGAGGCAACACCACAGAAAGGCCTTGGCCTCTATGGCTTAAGAGCATCAGAAGAGCCCTGCTGGATCAGACCAGAATCCTTTATTTACATTTTTCCATATTGTACAAACATACATATTTCTTCTTCTTTGTTAACATTTGGGGTTAAGTTTTACAAATTTTTCTCATACCACTTTGGTATACCTTTATGACTAAATGGGAAAAAGATTTGGGTCATAAAATAGAGAGAGAAGAATGGGAGAAATCTTGGAAATCAATTAAATTACTCAGAGCAATACTGTACAAAGAAAATATACTAAAAATGATACACAGATGGCATTGGACACCAGATAGACTACAAAAATGTTATACAAACATCTCAGCAAATTGCTGGAGATGCAAGAACAATAAAGGGACACACCTGCACATCTGGTGGAAATGCGAGAAAATACAAGGATTTTGGAAAAGCGTAAAACAACTGATAAAAGATAAAACAGACACTGATCTACCATTAAATCTAGAAATATTTCTGTTAAATATTGTACCCAATGGTATTAAATATAATGAATCATGTATTATTGTATATATAAACACAATGGCAAGAATCTGTATTGCAAAAAACTGGAAATCAGATAATATACCTAAAAAAGAAGAACTGATAAACAAACTGTTTGAGATAATAGAGATGGATAAATTAAGTATGTTTTTGGCTGGAAAGCTAGAAGATAAGTTTAACCAGAAATGGCAAAAAGATCAGACCAGAATCCTGTCTCACACAGGGGCCAACCAGTTTCTCTGGAGGGCCAGCAACAGGGCAGAGAGGCCGAGGCCTTCCCCTAATAAGAACCTCAGAAGAGCCCTGCTGGGTCAGACCAGGTAGGGTCCCTCTAGTCCAGCCTCCCGTCTCACACAGGGGCCAGCCAGTCCCTCTGGAGGGCCAGCAACAGGGCAGAGAGGCCGAGGCCTTCCCCTGATAAGAACCTCAGAAGAGCCCTGCCGGGTCAGACCAGGGAGGGTCCCTCTAGTCCAGCTTCCCGTCTCACATGGGCGCCAGCCAGTCCCTCTGGAGGGTCAGAAACAGCGCAGAGAGGCCGAGGTCTTCCCCTTATGTTGCCTCCTGGCTCTGGGATTCAGTGTCATAGAATTCACACATATGAACACACACACCTGAAGCTGGCTTATACTGCATCAGACCCTTGGTCCATCAAGGTCAGCACTGCCTACTCAGGCTGGCAGCGGCTCTCCAGGGTCTCAGGTTAAAGTCTTTCCCGTCATCTCCTGCCTGGTTCTTTTAACTGGAGATGCTGGGGATTGAACCTGGGACCTTCTGCATGCCAAGCAGATGCTTTATCCCTGAGCCATGGCCCTTCCCCAAACCTTCCAAAATGCCCATTTTCTCCAGATGAACCAATCTCGGTCTTCTGGAGATCATTCGTAATAACGGGAGATTTTCAGGCCGCACCTGGAACTTATCAACCCTAGTGGAACTACGTCTTTGACAGTTCAATCTGGCGTTCCCCTGATCAAAAATCTGTCACAAAAGCTGCAACGAAAACTTGCTGTCCTTCTGCCTCAGAGTCCAGTCAGGTACACAGAGCAGAGACAAGCAGAGAGCCACCGGGATACATACTGTCATGAAGTCCAAAAACCTTGATCTTGCCGAGGTCCAGCGTGGGCATCACAACGACCATAAAGGGGCTTTTGGGGATGTGGTCCCCGCCGTAGGTTACACTCACTCCGATGGTGCCCTAGGAAAGACAAAACCGCCATTACCTGTATGTAAGTAACGCTCAGCCTTTTCAGAATCTTAACTTTGGACCGGCAGGAGGCTTACTTCTCAACCAAGGACCACCTCACTGGGAGTAAGGCCTCAACTTTGCCTGGTACATAATTAAACTTTGTTGGTCTTAATGGTGCCCCTCAAACTTTGTTCTACTTGAAGAAGTGTGCCTGCACACGTAAGGTTATACCCAGAATTATACTTGGTTGGTCTTAAAGGTGCCACTGGACCCAAACGTTGTTCTATCAGAAGAAGTGTACATGCACATGAAAGGTTATACCCAGAATTATAGTTTGCTGGTCTTAAAGGTGCCACTGGACCCAAATGTTGTTCTGTCTGAAGACTTGTACATGCACATGAAAGGTTATACCCAGAATTATATTTTGCTGGTCTTAAAGGTGCCACTGGACCCGAATGTTGTTCTGTCTGAAGACATGTGCATGCACATGAAAGGTTATACCCAGAATTATATTTTGTTGGTCTTAAAGGTGACTTTGTTCTATCCGAAGACCAACACGGCTACCCACCCACCTGAATCTGTCTACACACAGCTTGTGAGTTTTCTTCTATGGGAATCTCCACCTCTCAGCATCAGGGCTGGCAACTTTGCCTGGTACAGGATTCTACATTGTTTTCCATACTCTTCCAGAACTTGACTTCTGATAAACTGAGCTCTCTTGCTCATAAAGTGCTTTACAAAAAGTCATGAAAGATACGTAATACATCCAGATAGGACGCCGATCTCAATACGTATTCAGGCTCAAATATGCTGCTAAGCTTCGAATGGACCCCAGGTGCCTGAGCAAGAGAGCTTTCATACTACTCTATTATTTCCTGAGGAAGATCCAATTTTGAAACGTCGTTATGTAATCCGGAGACAATGTTGATGACGTATTTTCACACAAGGATTTCCTTATGATTTGAAGAAATTTGTTTATTGTGTTAAGATTGCTGGGGAAAAGATCAACAACCTCAGATATGCAGACGATACCACTCTAATGGCAGAAAGTGAAGAGGACCTAAAGAGCCTCTTGCTCAGGGTAAAAGAGGAGAGCGCAAAAGTGGGCTTGAAGCTCAACATCAAAAAAACTAAGATCATGGCATCCGGCCCCATCACTCCTTGGCAAATAGAAGGGGAAGTCGTGGAAGTAGTGACAGACTTCACGTTCCTGGGATCCCAGATCACCACAGACTGTGACAGCAGCCATGAAATTAAAAGACACCTGCTCCTTGGGAGGAAAGCGATGGCAAACCTAAACAGCATGATAAAAAGTAGAGACATCACCCTGCCAACAAAAGTCCGCATGGTCAAAGCAATGGTATTCCCAGTAGTCATGTATGGCTGCGAGAGCTGGACTATAAGGAAGGCCGAGCGCCGAAGAATAGATTCTTTTGAACTATGGTGCTGGAGAAGACTCTTGAGAGTCCCTTGGACTGCAAAAAGATCAAATCAGTCAATCCTAAAAGAAATCAACCCTGACTGTTCCCTGGAAGGCCAGATAATGAAACTGAAGCTCAAATACTTTGGCCACCAAATGAGAAGGGAGCACTCACTGGAAAAGACCCTGATGCTGGGAAAGATTGAAGGTCAAAGAAGACGGGGACGGCAAAGGATGAGATGGTTAGACAGTGTCATGCAACTGAACAACAAAAGTGCTTGTTGAGCATAATATACAGAAAGCATTTTCTTTGCATGTCTAGTTGACTGCTTGGTCTGTGGGTCAGACTCTCACGGCTGTTTTCTTTACGTTTGTTCTCCGATTAGGTCGTGACTGTCCACATCTGTCTGAGAAATTTTGACGCTAAACTCAATGAAATAGTCTGAAGTCTCCTACTATGCGATTTACTTCCTGTTAAGATATAATCACGGGTTTGCGTTTGGCTTTGCTGCTTTCCATGGTGCTCACCACGTGGTTTTTAGAAAAATGGGCAGGGCCAAATGGGGCTTTTGCCCA
>NW_015183799.1:0-4671 GCF_001447785.1 Gekko japonicus
TTCCCTCCCATTCCTGGACTGGCTTGGGCAGCTAAACCCTTTTCAATGCCCACTGGTGTTGAAATCCATATTTAATTGTCCTGACTATCAACTTCACTGGGTGCCCCCAAGTTTATTGCAAAAGAGAAAAAAGTTCCTTTTATTGACTTTCTCCACTCAAGCATAATTGTATAAACTTATTTCATGTCTGCTCCTAGTTGTCTTCCCCCCCCTAAACCGGAAAGCCCCAGACTCTTCAGACATTCCTGACAGTAAAGGTGCTCCAACCCCCTAAGTATCTTGATTGCCCTCTTCTGCCCTTTTTCCACCTTTCCAATGTCCTTTTTGAGATACAGGGACCAGAACTGGACACAGTATTCCAGATGAGGCTGTACCATAGATCTATACAGGGGCATTACACTACCATCTGTTTTATTCTCAATCCATTTCCTAATAATCCCTAACATAGAGTTTGCCTTGTTCACCACTGCAGCACACTTGGTTGACCCATTAAAATCCGAAGATTTCTTTCCCTCTCAGTTTTGGGAGTAAATTTAACATTAGAATTTTTTATTCCAGTGTTCATTATATGGGCCCTTTCCTGCAGAGGATGGAACTGAATTTTTCCTCCCTCTTCATATTAACAAAACATAATAGAATTATTTCATAAATTGATGTCTGTTTTGGCACCTTAGTAATATAAAAATGAAGTAAAGTTGCCATAAAATGGTGTGCAACATCTAAATGTTGTTTAAAAGGCATTAAAATGTCATAAAATATATGAACAAAACAGGAAAGAAGCAAAGGAAATAAACAGAATAAAACTAATACATATACAGATATATAGACAGACATGATACTTGTATATCCCTAAAATGAATGAGTTAAAAATCCACAAAGTCAAGAAGAAAATCCTTATCTGCTAATTCATATGCACTTATATCAAAGAATCCTATTAATTGTCACTCAAAGGTTAATATGTCCAGTGTCAACATAAATTAGAGAATCTGCACACCACTTTGAGAGATTGAATAACTCTTATTGAAATTCTTGGGGGACTTCTGGTATGGCGTGACGACGGGCGCGTTTCAACAAGCGCTGAAGCGCCTGACCCCATCTGTCTTCTTTTGGGGATCCCGGCATATGGGAATTCCCGACCAGCGGGCCTGGTGTGGTCTGCTGGAGCAAGGGGCTTTTATTTCTGCCCCCCCGCAAATCGGCAATGCGGGGGTGTCCGGGAATCGCCCTGAAGCAGGGACCGTCGGCGGAGCAAACATGGCTGCCATGAATTTGCAGAGTTGCAGCCACCCGGATTTTTAAACTTGCACGGGGAAAAAGGTGAACTATCATGGAGCAAGGTACAGCTTTAAAAGATGTGTTGGCTGAATCGTGGAAAGGGACATGAGGGAAGAATTGCAAACAGCGAAAGAAAACAGTAACAAACCTCCAAAGTGTGCGTCCAAACAGGGAAAGATGGTGGCCGGGAGAAGGAAAGGACCGAGTTATAAATGACTACTCATGAGGAGGGAAGAAAAACGTTGTTGAAACTCTGGGTACTGTGGACTTGTTGAAGTCTTGAGTGACTGGAAAGAAAAATATATTGTGTGTTGTGTGGACTTTGAAAGAGATGGAGCAGACTGAAAAAAGGGGGAAGGAATGAGAGCTAGGTTTGGAGAGTGGTGAGACAGAAATGGAGAAATTTATCAGAGAGATAAAAGAGGCGGTGTGGAAAGGATGCCAGGAAGCATGTATAGATATAAGAAAAGATTATGGCTTGCAGGTGGAAACAGACAGAGCGGCAAAACAGGAATTAAATATAGTGAAAGAGATACATGAGGAGGAGTATATGACAGAGAATGTGGACAGTGTTAAGGAAGGAACACCGGAGGAGGAGGGAGACTCGGTGAAAGTTGAAATGGAACTTAAAGTGAAACATCTAGGACATAAAATGGTCTCTGTAAAAGGGAAAAATCAATGTTTAAAGTCTGAGCGAGGGACTCAAAAGGACTCAAAAGGACAAATGATGGTTAAGGTATTTTAAAGGGTTCAACAGATTCAGAATTCTAGTAGGAGTGGAACTGAAAAGTAGAAGAAAGGACTATGGAAGGCAAAGAGTGTTAAAGGAAAGAAGGCATGGCGATATGTTGAGGAAAAAAAAGAAACTGCAAATGGCTAAGAGAAAAAGGAAGCGACTGGGAAACAAAATATTGGCTGGCTCCCCTCTGTATGGATATATTTGGAAGACTGACAAGTTAATCACTGGATTTTGATTGGAATACTTGATGGTGATTTGTATAATTATGAACCAAGATGACTGACCGGAAATGGGATGGGGTTTTTTTTGTACCTGTAACTAACCTGTTTATTAATTTAGGGGAAAATGAGAGGAATTATTAGGGGAACTTAGAACTGACTATAAGGGGAGATTTAAGATAAGGAGAATAAATTTGATTAGGTAAATAATTAAGGGGATGGATTTAGTTGATTAGGGGGAAAAATTGAAATAGGATGGGAACTGATTATATAAAGGAATTGTGTGTTGGCATACTCTGGGGTAGAAGTAAATTATTATTTTTTATGATTAAATGATTTGAAGTTATTGGGTTATGAAATGATATAGGCATATTTATATTTGTATTAATTTGAGGTATTTATTAAGCTGATTTGAAATTTTTAGGGGTAAAATGTTAATACAAAATCTGTGATTGAATGATTAAAATAGAAAGGGTTTGTAACTAATAATAAGGTATAAAAATGGGTAGCCGGTTGGGCAGTAATGTATAACCATGAGAGTAGAATTGGATTAGAAATAAAAGCGTTATGTGATAATTGAATGGTTAGAAGGGTATTTATATTTATATGTATATTTATATTGATTCATTTAGCTATGAATTTGAACTTATATCAACTTATTTAGCTATGAATTTGAATGGAAATTTTTAGGGGGAATATGGTAATGTAAATTAGGTGATTAAATGTTCAAATGTATAGAAAGGGTTTGATTAGAAAAACTGATATAAACAGGTTATAGCGAGGTATTTGAGTGGGTCAGTTGGAAGGAGATTTAATATTTGGAAATTAGAACTGGATATTGTGGAGGAATTCAAGGGAAAAGAAAGATGGGAAAAAACCAATCAAAAAATCTTAAACAAAATATCAAGAAAATACAAAAAATTTAACTGGGAACTAATGGGCATAAAAGAGAAAAGAAATAATTATGAACTTAAACCCCTATATGGATTACACAGAAACGACAAGATAGAAAGGGTAAGGAGGTATAATAAGGGAAATAAATACTTTGAACGCCACTTTTTGAGAAGATCCCTTATAAAGATTTGGAGGGAGGTCAAATTACAGTATTATAAGAAGACACCGAGATGGGTAGCTCCTATAGAATCGCTAGAAATACCTTCTTTATATATACATGGTAATAGATGTTCGTATGATAATTTACTAGACAACGAGAACAATTTAAAATCAATAGATATTCTGAAAACACAAAAAATAGAATTGACATGGCTTCAGAATATGCAATTAAAATCGAGGTTCAAAGAAGATCAAAAAATCGGTTTTTATGATAAAGCAACAGACATGGATAAGATATGGCTTACATTGGAGGGACAACAGATAAAGAGATTATATAGAATGCTATTGGATGGGAAAACTCAAGAAGAAGTGATATGGGCCAGTTTAAGAATATGGAATAGAGATCTAGGCTATGATATAGAACAGCGTAAATGGTTGAAAATATGGGAGACAAATATAAAAATTACGAGGGCGACTGCATTTAAAGAGAATATTTATAAAGTGGCACATAGGTGGTATATATACCCCTCAAGATTGGCAAAATATTCTAAGACTGCGACAAATAGTTGTTGGAAATGTCGGCAGAATGTTGGCACATACTTCCATATGTGGTGGACGTGTGCCAAGGCTAGAAAATATTGGGAAATGATTAGAAAGATGTTAGAAGAGACTTTGGAAATAACGATAGTTTTAAATCCCGAAATCTTTTTGTTAAATATTGTACCAGAAGTAGGGGGGAAAGATGGGAGGATTTTGTTGCTGCATTGTATAACAGCTGCCAGAATGTGCTATGCTAAATACTGGAAAACAGAGAAAATCCCAGATAAATTCGAAGTGGTTCAGAAATGGTTCGAAGTCGCTGAAATGGACAAACTTTCGAATGCACTAAACGGGAAAGAGGAAGAAACATCGAATAAGAAGTGGGAAAAACTGCTTAAATGGAAAATAAAAGGAATGGGTTAGGAGAAGATCATATATGAAGTAAGAAGAAATACTATGGCTGTATGTTCATCTATGTAATTATGTTTGGATACTCTGTGTATTATATTGTTAGGTGTGGGTGAGGGGGAAAATCAATAAAAACACTTTAAAAAAATAAAGAAAGAAAGGGTAAGGAGAGAAGTTAGAATCTGACAGAGCTGGGGACAAGAACTGTAAATGGGAATAGTCACTTATTTAACCTCAAAAAGATATAGGAATATAGAGGTTTAGGCAACGCAAGATGGGTTTGTCCTTGACTTGGTCTTGAATATTGAAAATAAGGAAAGTAAGATGGTGAAGGAATGATGGTAATATTAATTAGTGTTGTAAAAAATAAGTGTGATACAAGATTTGGAACTATATGTAAACTTGCTGCTGATGTCGTTTATGTGCACAATATAGGCC
>NW_015183800.1:0-7265 GCF_001447785.1 Gekko japonicus
ATATATGTTGTCCTCCCTTACCTCACAAAGCATTGTTATTCCCTCGTGAAAAATGAGTAACTGTAAATCGCTCAGAGCCAGCAAGTTCTTCAGGATTGAGCGATCAATAAATTGAAAGATTATCATCATCATCATCATTATCCTAATTCAAATGATTAAGAAACGATGCCAGTGCTTGGATTGTAGAAAGAGCTTTAGTAACAATTGACACCTCAAATAGATCTCATGGGAAAGAAAGCAAGGAGTTGCTCTGAGGGTGAAAGGAGATTCAAGACCAGCGCATCTCCTTAAACATAGAGGAATCCACATAAGGGAGAAACCTCATATATGGTCTGTGTGTGGCAAGAACTTGAGGTAGAAATCAGACCTTCATGTTGTTCAGAGGTCTGATGAAGCTTTTCTTCAGTTTCCCTGGTGCCCAGGGCTCAGAAAGTAGTTGCATAAAGAAGGGCTTTTTTACTGGTATGTCCCTGAAGAGCTTTACATCCTGCTGAGAAGATCAAATCAGTCAATCCTAAAAGTAATCAACCCTGACTGTTCCCTGGAAGGCCAGATAATGAAACTGAAGCTCAAATACTTTGGCCACCAAATGAGAAGGGAGCACTCACTGGAGAAGACCCTGATGCTGGGAAAGACTGAAGGTCAAAGAAGACAGGGACGGCAAAGGATGAGATGGTTAGATAGTGTAATCGATGCAAAGAACATGAAATTGAGCAAACGTCAGAGGACGGCGGAAGACAGGAAGGCCTGGCGGGAGCTGGTTCATGGGGTTGTGAAGAGTCGGACTCGACTGTGCGACTGAACAACAACAACTAGCCCTAAAGACATCTGGCTGTCCTCGACCAGAGCCAGGACATTTTCAGACCTGGCTCCTACCTGGTGGGGCTCTCTGCCAAATAACATCCATGCCTGGTGGGTCCTTGTGCCATTCCGCAGGGCATGCAAGACAGAGATGTTCCGCCAAGCGTTTGGTTGAGGACAGCAACTGGTACCGTCATATCTGGCACTTCCTTCTCCCCCACCCTGTTTTCTCTCCCTTATTGCCAAACAGTGATGCAAAGCATAAGCTTGTTTTGGCGTCATCTGGTGTCGTTTTCAGCTATTTTAATTCCTTGGGTTTTAAATTGTACAATATTATGTTGTTAACTGCCTTGAACTCTGAACTCAGAGAAAGGTGATATATAAACTGAAATGATAAATAAAATAAATAAAATAGTGAACATAAGAACATAAGAGAAGCCAATGTTGGATCAGGCCAGTGGACCATCCAGTCCAATACTCTGTGTCACACAGTGGCCAGAAATACCAGGTGTCCCATCAGGAGGTCCACCAGTGGTTGCCCATCTCTGTGAAACCTGCTCCTTAAAAGACATCTGCCTAGCAAACTCTGTTGCCTCCAAAACACATTCCCATTTGCCAAATCCTGTGAGGAAGAGAGAAACTGAGGGCAGCAGATACCCGCCACTTTCTGGTTACTGCATAAACGTGGTGTGAACAGCCAGCATCTTTAATTTTAAAAACAGTTTTATCTCACATGGAGTTCTAGAGAGGCATCCCCCACCCACCCCAATCCCTTCTCAGGACAGCCTGCTGCAAGCTTTTCAAGGCCCCACCAGTTTGAAGCCCAAAGAATGTTGGCAGTCGGATTAATCTGGGTGGGAAAGAAAAGTTTGTGCTTGTGTGTGTGTGTCCCCCAATCCAACAACTCATTAAGTTCAAAGGAGGCAGACCCCTTAACTATGTACAGTATTATGGAAACGGGTGGGTATCCTTGGCAGGTGAATGTTGTGGGACACAAATTCTCCACTTCCAGTTGTCCTCCCACCCCTCCCATAGACTCTCATGTCCCTTTCATAGAGGCTTCCTGTGTGGAAAATTGGGCAGCTGAAGTTTTTTCTGGAATGGAGGGAAATGTCATCCCATAACCCTAACCCCCCACCCCCCAGGCAGCTGGCCACCCTAATCTGGTTGTTTCTTTCACTATCTGCCAAAACGAAACTCAGCTAAAGAAGGGTCATCCGTGTTTTCTGTTCTTTTTTTTGGGGGGGGGGGTTATTAGTTGGTCTTAATTAAAGAAATATGTTTGATAGGTACAGAAATCACAGGCTGTTTCTGGTATATCTCTGATTGGGTGTGTACCGAATATCAGCTTTTGGGTTATTGTGAGAATACCATAGTCACTCTTCCACGTTCTTGTTCCATGTCGGAGAGGTATGGGAACCTCCTCCCCCACCCTGCTTTCGCTAGCTTATTGCGAGACAGGGATGCAAATTGTAAATTTGTTTTGGCGCCATCTGACGTTGGTTTCAGCTATTTTAATTCCTCGGGTTTTAAATTGTTCAGTATTATATTGTTAATAACTGCCCTGAGCTCTGTGAACTCAGAGAATGGTGGTACATACATTGAAATTATCCTATCCTATCCTATCCCATTTGTAAAATTTAGAAAAACTAATAAAGAATTGGCGTCAGCCTCTAGGTTTAAGCATCTATGTGTTCTTTCTCACCCCATGTTTCAGGCAGGTTTTTGGAGCTGCAGCTGCTTCAGTGGCTGTGTGGGGGACAGGGGTCATTTCCTGCAGGAGCGCTCCAGAGCGGAGCTGCGGCAGTAAAGAGCCCAAGGGGCAGGCACATGCAACAAGCCCCACCCCCTTCTCCCAGCAGCCCTCAGTCAGAGCAAGAAGCAGACAGGTAAGCTGAAGAGCCCTCCCCCTGGCCCCCCAGTCCAAAACAGTCCAGTGGCACCTTTAAGGCCAAGTTTTATTCAGGTACAAGCTCTCCCTCCTCTGCAAGGACAGATCTGCACGTCCCCCCCCCCAATAGCTAGCAATCTAAAACAGTCCAGTGGAGCCTGAGCGGTGGGTGTTGCCTTCTGATACACTTCAGGTGATTTTCAGGGGGTGTGGCATATGCAAAGTTAGAGTTATGCTAATGAGCTCCCACACCTCTTTTTCTACAAAATGACCCCTGGTGGGGGAGACCTGCTCTGAGAATGGCGGGGGCGGGGTAGGGTGGAGAGTGTCCCTGCTGACTCTCCAGCAGTACATTAGATGGTGGTACCCTTCTCTTCCAAGTAGCTACGATGGTAATCGGGGGCATCGTGCTCTGCTAGTTTGAGTCCTGTCTGGCTGAGAAATCCCAGAAGTGGGGCTGGGGGACCGCAGCTTGACATGAACCACGTGGTCCCAGAGGGCTCTCTCTTGTTCTCCGTACTTTAGGTTCTGGGACGTACTGGGGGACTTTGAGAGTCTCACTGGTATCTCTGCTGGAGTCTCTGTTCAGGCCTCAAATGTGAGGCTTCTTGAGGCATTGGAGAAGATCTGTTTCCATTGTCCTCTCCCTCCTTCAAATGGGAGCCTGGTTCCATGGTTCACCCCAGAGCTGGAAGAATGACAGAGGAGGGCTGAGCAGAGTCACACCCTTCTAAGCCAGAAGAAGAAGGGAGCGGTGGCGCAGGCAGTAAAACGCCTGCACTAGTAACATCGCTTGGCAGCCACGATGGCTGTTCGAGCACCATCACGGTCGAGGTGAGCTCTCGACTGGTATCCCAGCTCCCGCCCACCCAGCGGACCGAAAGCAGTTAGTGCAAGTAGGTAAATTGCCTAGAACGTGGTGGACGGCGGCGACGGCGGCAGCGGCAAGTGATCAGAGGTGGCGTGACGCAGCGGGACGGCGGCAGCGGCAGAAGTGGCAGCGGTGGCGGCGGCGGGTTGCTGTGACCAACGGAGCGATCCCTGCTGGCCAGAAAAGAAAGGAGACACCTGGGCGGCTGCCGACGAGATGGGCGAGACTGGCGCACGACGACGCTGGAAGCCGGCGTAAAGCAGAGCCGGAAGGACATAGCTAGAACCGGAAGAAGGCGCAAGTCGTGCACCCAACAAAGGAGGAGCTGCCGACCGAAATGAAGCCCACCGGGATGAAAGTGGAAAGCGCCGAGCCAAGGAGCCAAGGAGTATGTCAATCTACCACCACGAGGGTGCTAGTAGGTAACCCCACCCCATAACTCTGTGGCCATAGTTAGGGCAATTTGTGTGTGACTAGCACCATATGTAAGCCGCTCAGAGACCCCCTGAGAAGGGGGTTCGAGCGGGATATAAAGTCGAAGGTTAAAATAAAAATAAAAAAAAGAGGAGGAGGAGGAGATTGGATTTATACCCTGCCTTTTACTACCCAAAGGAGTCTCAGAGTGGCTTACAAACTCCTTTCCCTTTCCCTCCACACAACAGACACCCTGTGAGCAAGGTTCCCTCTAAGCTGTGGAGTCTTGTGAGCAAAAAATTCTACTTTGTGAGCTACCGGCATTAAAGTGGTGAGCAGGTGATTTGGCTACTGCATAAATTAGTTTGCTCTGGAGCTCTCCTTCCTGAGTTAAGACAAAAATGTGTGAGCCGGAGGCTAAAAAAACTGTGAGCTAGCTCACTCTAACTCAGCTTAGAGGGAACACTGCCTGTGAGGTAGGTGGGGCTGAGAGAGCCCTGTCAGAAACTGCTCTTTCTCAAGAACACCTCTGACAGAACTATGGCTTGCCCAAGGTCATCCAGCAGCTGCGAGTGGAGGAGTGGGGAATCAAACCCGGTTCTCGCAGACTAGAGTCTGCGCAATTAACCATTACACAAAACTGGAAGTGAACTCTCCTTTGGAATGGAAACATCAAGAAGTCTGAGAGCCAAGGTGGGAAACATTTTCCAATCCTCTATTTTTCTGCTGAAATGTTTCCATTTCTAAAGGTTTATTGTTTCATAAATTATAGTGACTGGGTGCCATTGCCAATACAATATTAGGTCAGTTGGTCAGTTTCCAAATCGTAATGCCCGTTGCTCAGGTAACATCTGGGCCACCATTTTGGGTTGCTCGGCAACCCTAAGCAACAGTGCCAAGACATTTGTGCCTTAGGTGGCTCAAGTGGTTAAGACGCTGAACTGCAGGCTGTGGAAGGTCGGTAGTTCAGCAGTTCGAGACCCGAGTGTGCCGCATGATGGAGTGAGCTCCCATCTCTAGTTCCAGCTCCTACCGACCTAGCAGTTCGAAAGCAAGAAATTGCAAGTAGATAAATAGGGACCACTTCGGTGGGAAGGTAACAGCGTTCTGTGCGCCTTGGTGTTTAGTCATGCCGGCCACATGACCATGGAAACGTCTACGGACAGCGCTGGCTCTTCGACTTTGAAACGGAGATGAGCACTGCAACCCTAGAGTCGGATTCGACTGGCTTTCGAGCAAGGGAACCTTTACCTTTTTATCCTGAAATGTTCACTGTTATTTTCTGGGGGGCTTAGACTCTTTCGTAAGCACTGGGTGAATGTTCCCTGACTTTAGTGGGCTAGTTTTTAAAACTAGCTTTCAGCCTAGCTTTCCATTTGCTGACAGTGCCTCGAAGCATGAACAGAGTATGTTGCTAGCCCCCAATTTTAATCAAAAAGTTCCCAAGGTGTTGTTCAGAATTTTAAAGACAAGTATAAGACAAAATGGTGTAAAACAACAATTTAAAACTCCACAAAAAGCAACAGTCAAAAACTCTGTCTAATTTCAACTTCCCAGGGCAAGTGCATTCCATCGCTTCAGGGCCAACACTGAAAAGGTGCTACGCTTGAAGAACACCAGCACCTTAAAGTTTGATCAGAAATAAACTTGTATACAGTGCAGATATTTCAAATCAGTTGCTGTATCTGTCATCCATGAGCCCAGCTTTAAAGCAGAGAGAGATTGTGCAGTTGAGGGCCAGAGAGGTTGAGCTCTTTGTCACAGGCTCCTCCTCAAGAACTACCAGTCCCAGAGTTCCTTGTGCCTGGGCAGGGGGGAGGGCCATTGATTCCCAGGTATCATAGACACGCGCCTCTTCTAGGTATTATCTGACAACTCACAACTTAGGGCAGCTAGCCAGACTTTGTCCGCCTCACAAAAAGGGGAGAATTCTAGCCAGAATTAATTCTCCATGCAGAAAAATGAACGATTCTATTTTAAAATAGCAGGAAAGAGAAGAAGCATAAATAGAAAAATAAAAGCAGACTCTCTTAGGCATTAATATGGAGGGAAGCGCTCTGCCTCCCTCCAAAATTGACCCCCCTCTTTTTAACTCCATGCCCAGGATTCTTTTGGTTTCTGAGTTGGCAAATGGTGCAGAAATGGAGGCACCAATAGTTGACTCTAAGAAGATGAACAAAGGGGAGTGAAGTCCACAGGCTAGTCAATTCACAGAGAAGCTGAAGAAGGGTGTCAGAATGTGCGGATTGCCAAAGGTGCTCAGTGTTTATCTGTTTATTAAACATTTATATCCTGCCTTTTCTCTTGGTTCAAGGGGGCTTGCAATGATAAGTTAAAACACCCTCAGCCGAAACCAAGATCAAATAACATGGCCCAAATCCTTCCCCACCCCACCCCCCTCTTAAAAGATGCTTGCTCTTCAGCTCCCCTCAAAAGCCCTGGCAAACAGGCAGGCCTTGCAGGGTCTCCCAAAGATCTCCAAGGAGGGGGGCCCTCTCACTTTTCCAGGGAGCTCAGTCCACACAGCCAGGGCCACAATGAAGTATCTGGTCACTGCCAGACAACCTGGAAACGACAACTCTTCCAGAATGCAGCAGCCTTAGATAAATAGATAAATAGATAAATAACTTTCTCCTCGAAGTGTCTGGGAGGGGGGGTCCCATTGGCTGCCTTCAGACATTGCACTTCACAGTGATTTCGTGAAACGTGCTCAACGGCCCAGGGCTCTTTTTGTAGAAAAAGCCCAGCAGGAACTCATTAGCATAATAGGCCACACCCAACAGCAAAACTCATTAGCATATTAGGCCACACCCTTGACAGCACTGCTCATTAGCACATTAGACCACACCCCCATGTTACCAGAAGTGTGGTCATCCAGCCACACCCACCTTTCCCTTCTTATTCTGTTTACCTTGTTTGTTGTCAAAACCCTGGGCCTTTTTTTGTAGCGGGAACTCCTTTGCATGTTAGACCACACACCCCTAATGTAGCCAATCCTAATGAGTTCCTGCTGTTGGGTGTGGCCTATTATGCTAATGAGTTACTGCTGGGCATGGCCAACTCAGGAGCCAGCCAGAACGCCGTTCCTGCCCAAAAATAGCCCTGCTCAACCCCATCTCGCTGCGTGCCTGACTCCTCCACTTTCCTTTCTCACAAGGAGTATCATGATTTGACACCTACTCCGGCGACCCACAGTGTATGAACAGGTTCAACAGGAGAACTTATCTCCCCTGTCTAAGGACTGCCTTAGAATCCCATGTGGCTGCAGGGAAAAGATCACTTTTCTTC
>NW_015183801.1:0-4444 GCF_001447785.1 Gekko japonicus
CCCTTCCCTTTTTTTCTGTAGTAGTTTTGCAGTTTGTTAAGAAAATAATAAAAAATTCCCTCCAAGGGCTCCAAAAAGAAAAAGAAAAAGCTAATCAATGAAGCAGCAGAGGAATTGTTCCAAAATCTGATCCACCCATTTGGTTTGGCCATCAGTCTCCGGGTGGTAAGCACTGCTATGAGCTCGTTCCACCCCCAGGACCTTTAACAACTCCCCCCAGAACTTTGCCATGAACTGAGAGCCCTGGTCCAAAATGGTCTTGCGGGGGGGGGAGTATGGAGACAGACCACATGCTGCATGAACGCCCTGGCCAGGGTCCGTGCGGTTAGCAACTTGCCAAACAGAACAAAATGGGCTTGCTTGGAAAACAAGGGGAATCCACAACCACCCAAATCACAGTTTCCCCCTTGCTAGGAAGATAAGTAATAAAATCCATGGAGATCACCTCCCAGGGCTGGTCCGGAGTGGGGAGTGGCTGTAAAAATCCCGGGGGCTTCCTGGGGCGGGGTTTGCACATGATGCAGGTTTGGCATGACTGTACAAACAGGGAACTGATGCTGAAGAAAATGAAGGGTTTTCACGAAACCCAGATGACCAGCCAGCTTGGATCCATGTATTGCAGCCATAACCTCACCCCGCAGGGAGCTGGGGATGAAAAGTCTATGCCCTTTGTACCAACAACCGTTGCTTCACTGCTCTAAGCCCCCATCCCCTTCCACAGTCCTGTGATCCTCGTCCGAGAACTCTGCGACAAACTTCATTTCCCAGCCTCCCTTGGCCACTCCCCTGGGGGCTCTCGCCTGTGATCTGGTGGTGACAGGCCCTCCCAGCTGAGAGGGCATGAACATAGTGTCAATGACACTCTCCCATTGGCTGTCGTATTGGGGAAGGTGCAAGAGGGCATCCACTAGGGAATTCGACTTCCTGGGAAAGTGATGGAGGATGAAGTGGAACTTAGAGAAGAACTCTGTCCAGCGCACTTGTTTAGCATTCAGGTTACAAGGGGTGCGCAACGGCTCTAGGTTCTTAAAGTCTGTCCACACCTCGAATGGCCCCCTGGCCCCCTCCAGCCAATGCCTCCATGTTGACAATGCCAATTTTATAGCCCCAGCTTCCTTATCCCACACTGACCTGTTACGTTCAGTCGAGTTAAACTTGCAGGACACGTAAGCAAGAGGGTGTAGATTGCCGTTGGCCCCCTCCTGCAGGATCGCCCCCCCCCCCATCGCCACATCCGAGGTGTCCACCTGAACAATAAATTTCTTGTTTTCATCGGGATGAGCTAACACCGGCTCTGACGTGAACAGAGCCTTGAGGCGGTCAAATGCCTCCTGACACTCTGTAGTCCAGAGGAGCCGGGCACCTGGTTTGGTGCTCTCTGCCCCCTTCCCCTTAGTTTTCAAAAGGTCCATGAGGGGCAGGCTGACTTGGTCAAAGTTCGAGATGAAGTTTTTATAAAAGTTCGTAAACCTGAGGAAGGATTGGAGCTGGCGTCGGCTTCTAGGAGCCTCCCACCCCAGGACATCTTGGACCTTAGCCGGATCCATTTCCAACCCTTGGGGAGAAATGTGATCACCCAAAAAGTCCACCTCGGAGCAAATGAACTCGCACTTGGACAGCTTCGCAAACAGTTTATGCTCATACAGTGTCTGCAGCACCTCCCTGACTAATTGCACATGTGATTTCTTGTCAGGGGAGTATAATAACATATCATATAGATAAACAAGCCCCCCCCCCCTGAAAAGGTGCTTGTGCAACACTTCATTGATCAAGTTCATGAAGACCCCCGGGGTGCCCTGCAGCCCAAAGGCCATGACTCAATATTCGAACTTCCCCTGGGGGGGGGGGTGTTAAATGCCATTTTATACTCATCCCCCTCTTAATGCACACCAGGAAGTACGCATTCCAGAGATCTAGCTTGGTAAAGATATTCCCCTTAGTCACTTCCGCCAGCAAGTCCTTGATCAGGGGCAGGTGATAGGCATTGGTGGCTGACACTGCATTTATCCCTCGGTAATCTGTGCAAAGCCGCAGGCCCCCGTCTTTCTTTATCAGGAACAGAACAGGGGCAGAGAATGGGGAGGAAGCTGGTCAGATAAAGCCCCTGGCTAGGATCTTATCAATGAATTTGCGCAGTTCCACCTTCTCCCCAGGACTCATGCCATACAGCTTCCCTTTCGGTAGTTTATGGCTTGGCAACAACTCAATGGTGCAGTCAAAATTACGGCGGGGAGGTAATTCATCCACCTCCTCCTCCTCAAATACTCAGGCCAGGCCCCTATACTCTGGGGAAAAGGTGGAGAGTTCCTCCTGGGCCAAACATGCCTTCACTGGTTCATTGGGGTTGTTTTAGGCCCCATAAGTCCTCCCAGCCATGGGATTGGCACTTGGGCATGATGAATTGTACTTTCCCCTCATCCCACAAAATATACGGGTTATGATCGTGGAGCCACGGGCTTCCCAGTACCAAGGGGAATCGGGAAGCAGGGGTGATGACAAAAGTAAGATGCTCCCAATGATCCCCCGCTCCCATCCACAATGGGACAGTCTCATATTTGCATGGCTCCTTCATGGCTGAGCCATCCATTTGGATGAAAATGATAGGGTCCAGGAGCCAAGTCACGTGGGCATTTAAGCCCATGACTATTGAGGGATTGATTAAGTCTTGGGCACACTCCCGAATCTATCAAAGCCCACACGCTTACATGAGTTCCCATCAAGGGATTCATTACAGTCACAGTCACAAAGAAGAGGGGGGGTAGTTGCTCACCGTCTTTGGCACCGCCTGTTTTAGGACCTGCCACTCTGCACCTCTCACAGCAGGTCCTGGCCTTTTCCCGCTGGCTCCTCCTCGCTCTCGCTGCTTGGCTTAGTACTTCCCTCTGGGATGTTAACTTGCAAGGTGTGTTGGAACTTTGGCTTGGCCACACCCTTTCACAGGGGGGTGCCTGGGTGCTTCTTCTCCGGCTCCTTTTTAGCTGGAGGTGGGGCCATGGATCTTGGACATGCAGCTGTGAAGTGGTCCACTTCACCACACCATAGGCACAGCGCGCCTCCCAGATCCCTTCCTTGGGCCCTTTCGGCTTGGCTGCTGGACTGCCATCCTTCATCTGGGTGGCTGCATTGTCAATACGGGCCATTTGCAACCTGCTCTTGGCATCCACTGCCTCACACATCCAAGCATTCATGGACACAGAGTGCACACTCCGTAGAATGGTCTCACGAATTTTGGGGTGCAAGCCTAGGCGGTACTGCTCTGCCATCACCCCATCCAGCCACCCCTGCACCTTGGCCACGTACCATTCTCTGGCCTGTGCAGATAGTTGTGTGCCTTTTCACTTTCCAGTGGGTCTTCATACTATGCCCGCAGGGCCCACACATGAACTCGTCTACTTCCTGTAGCTCAGGCCCCTGAGCATTGTGCAGGCTGATGTACCAGTTGGCCCTCCTGTCCTGTAACTTGGAGGCAATGTAGTCCATTCTTTGCTCTTCAGTCAGGAACAGATGGCCCCAGTACTGGATGAACTTCTCCACCTGCACCACAAAAAATGCCAGTTTTTCCGGGGTGCCATTGAATGTGGCATCTAGGAGCTCCATCAGGCGATACTCCAGGGCTGGTGCCAGAGGGGGAGGTGGCGGTGCCTGATCCCTTGGAGGCCCCGGAGGTGGCAGTGGAGAGGGTGACACAGCTGAGCTGGTGGGGATGGTACAGGTAGCACTTCTGAGAAAGCTACTTTAGAGGTCCTGGACCTAAGTTTCCTGCCCAGCATCCTAAATTTCTCCTCCAGGACCTCACGACTGCATTTCCCCACATCGTTGGTGCCGACATGCACCACGGCCACTGGCTCCTCCCCAGCACTATCTACCAGCCTATCTAAAACACGCGTAATGTCCGCTACTTTTGCCCCAGGCAGGCAAGTCACAATACGGTCTGTACGGGGGTTCACCACCCAGCTGTCTACCTGCCTAAGGATCGAATCACAAACTACCAAGAGCCCCCCTCCCACCCTGCCCAGGGATGGTTCCTTGGTGCAAAAGGATACCCGCTCACCAGCTGGGGAAGAGGTCTCTCCTGAGGGCACATTCCCCTTATCCTCAGCATGGTGCCCTGTTTCTCATTGACCCTCATGCGTCCTGACAGTGGCGGGGCTGCCAGATCCAGAGTGGGACATATCTAACAAGTCCCCGAGAGTCTTTTCTGTGTGCCTGACTGTCTCTGCTTCTCCAGGTCAGCCACCTTGGCCTCAAGGGAGCAAACATGTTCCCTGAGAACCAGGAGCTCCTTGCACCGAGCACACACCCAAGACTTCTGTCCAGTGGGCAGATAGTCATACATGTGACACTCCATTGTCTGGAGTTCAGTTGTGGTACCTGGTGATCTTCAGGCTCCACCTGGAGGTTGGCTACATTAGGCTTAGCCATCAGTGCTTCAGAGCAGGGTCTC
>NW_015183802.1:0-4763 GCF_001447785.1 Gekko japonicus
CCAAACTCCTAACTTCCGGCGCTGGCACCCACGGCATCCCATCGAAGGTTGGGAGTGGGATCCCTACCCTTGGGTCACCCTGGCTCAGGCACAGGACCTCCGTCTTCGTCGGATTCAGTTTCAGCTGGCTCAGTCTAAGCCAACCAATCACGGCTTGTAGTGCCCGGTCGAGATCTTCTGGTTAAGAGTCAGACTGGCCACCCAACAACAGATAGAGCTGGGTGTCATCCACATATTGGTGAAAGCCCAGCCCATGCCTCTGGGCAAGGGGGCGCATATAGATGTTGAATAGCATTGGGGAAAGCACTGCCCCTTGAGGCACTCCACAGTTCAGTGGGTGCCTTCGGGACAGCTGTTCCCCCAGCGCCACCCTTTGTCCCCAACCTCGGAGAAAGGAGGCAAGCCATTGTAAGGCAGACCCCTGAACTCCCGTGTCGGCAAGGCGGTGGATCGGTAAATGATGGCTGACTGTGTTGAACGCTGCTGACAGGTCCAACAGCAACAGCACTGCCGATCCACCCTGATCCAGATGCCCCTGGAGGTCATCCATGAAGGTGACCAGTGCTGTCTCTGTCCCATGGCCTGGGCGAAAGACAGATTGGAAGGGATCTAAAATGGAAGCGTCATCCAGAAAGCCCTGCAGCTGAGTTGCCACAGCCCTCTCTATTATTTTGCCCAGACAGGGTAAGTTGGAAACAAGTCCGTGAATGGATAGCGTTGTTAAGCAGGAGATCAGCGGCATAAGTGAATGGTGGGACAGATGCTTTAGAGGAAGTGTAGACTTGCGCACACACACACAAAAGCACACACACACCATGGTTTGTGGGAGTTAAGGAAGGAAGAAAAGTCTCCTGGGTTTCAAAACTGTCCGGTTCCCTCCCCCCACCCCCGCACACGTGCTTGAACTCTGTATCCAGTGAGCTCCTTATTTACAGGTGACAGGAGTAGTAAACGTCAGTGTATCTAAATGGAGTCCAGGCATCTTAATGGGGTCGCTATGGTGCTGATTTGTGGTCCTGCTTCAGTGCCATAGCGCTCCCAATAGAACGTTAAAAAAAACCCCTCATGGAAAAAATTGGGCGCGGGGGGGGGGGGGAATGGCGGGAAAAGAAAGCGGTGCAATTTGACATGACACACCGCTTCGGAGACGGCTCCTTACCGGAAGGGAAATGCTGTGTGAAACAGCTGTTCCTGTACCAGTTTACTCCATGATGGGCCACTGAGGGAAACCATGCAGTTTAAAAAGGTAATGTGAAATTGACCAAAGATTAAGGCTCAAACTCCCCAGCGGGGCACTCTTGCTTCCCTCCTTTGCTTTCCACACAGTATCTGTAGGCTCCACCTCTTCTAGTTAGGAGTTACACTGGCACATTCCCCCTTTTGGATATTTCACGGAATTCACTCAGGCTTCCCTGTTATTTGTTTATTGAACATCTAATGCTGCTCTTAGTGGTTGGTTTGGTGTGTTTTAAGAGTACGAAAAGGCTAGTAAAATAGGGGAGGGGTACAGTTTCACAACATTTAAGAAACCCTGTAACATCTTGAGCTTTGAATGTATGCCTAGGAAATTGGTCACTATGTGTGGTAACCTTCAGGCCAAGTGTAATTAGAATGTCTTTATGTGTTTGGAAGGTATTTTTTATCACCAAGTTAAGATGCTTTGCACCTGCCATTTTAAAAGATTTCTTCCTTGGTACACCATAGGTAAAGGTTTCCCTTGCTCGAAAGCCAATCGAATCTGACTCTAGGGTTGCGGTGTTCATCTCCGTTTCCAAGCCAAAGAGCCAGCGCTGTCCAAAGACTTCTCTGTGGTCATGTGGCCGGCATGACTAAACACCGAGGCTCACGGAATGCTGTTCCCTTCCCACCTATTTATCTACTTGCAATTTCTTGCTTTCCAACTGCTAAGGTACACCATACGTAACCCAAATAATGGGAAGGGGGGATTCATCTATTAATTGCTTAATAAGAAACACAGGAGCTTTATGTTCTGTCCTTTAGGAGCAAGAGCACACATCCTCCAGTTTTAACTGAGAGAAACTTCACAAAATGACAGGATAGCCATTGCTGGTTTTTTTGTTTGCTTTGGTTCCTTTGCTCTGCCCAGATGGTAAAACAGAAGAGTGTTGAACACTCTTTTTTATAGCATAAAAATTGGTGCCAAAATCGCAGGGGCATATGAGGGGGCAGAGCTGTATTATTCTCTGTCTTTAAATGCCTGTGACAATTACACAACTGCATTTCAACAGACTTCACTGTTTAAGAGAAACAGACAGTTGCTTTTTCCAAGGAAGGTGTTGGAGGGAAGGTCAGGGGAAGTGATGTCCCTGAAACAAACAAAAATTGCTTCTTTATTGTGCAATAATGTTGTTCTGGCTACGCGTTTAGGGATTCAAAAGCTCATCTTATCATTGCAGAGAGGCTGTCCAGTAGATTTCAAATAAATAAAATATACATCTGGATCTTGTGTGTGTTAATTTCCAAGAACATCCTACTCTGTTAGTTGGGTCTGGATTTTTACAGTAAATGATCAGCAAGTCTGCATTTATTGCACTTTATAAAGCAGTCATCCAAAAGTCGTCCCAGCAGGTTTTTTGGAAGCAGGATATTACATTTCTGAAGACTCTATATGTTTCATGACTACTTCAAAGAGACTCCTCCCAGGTATTTTCAGTGTCAGTGAAAATTGTCCTTCTTTTAATGGGATCATCTGAGAAATGGGACTTTGTGTGTGGCTTAAACAGCAGAAAGAAACTCTGGCTTATCAGTTGGAATAAGGTTGCACCTGACACCGTTTGGAGAGGACCAGGCTAGGACAAACACCTACTTCTTCTCTGTGAGGCAGATTTTCCCACCAAAACACTGTTCCCCAGTCTGATTGAGCAGGCTCTTAGTAGCATATGGGAATCATAGAATTACTAGGAATAAGGCCCATTGTGGAAATAAATACAATGAGCTCTAGAAAGAGGCTCTGGCCAGGTACCCCAGCCTTGGACACTCAGCGTCAATTTGCTGTAGCGACCTCAGCAGGGTATAAGGACTCAGAGTCCACCATATTCTCCAGGGGAACTGATCTCTGCAATCTGAAGAAAAGTTGTAATTCTGAGTGTTCTCCAGCCCTCACCTGGAGATTGGCATCAGTGTTTCCCCAGGAGATATTGTACCTGTCTGAGGTCCCACCTCTCCTCAAACCCCACCCTCTCCAGGCTCCACCCCTCAAATCTCCAGGAATTTCCCAACCTGGAGTAGACAACCCTATCCTTCCCAGCCAACCATTAACCCACCTTTATCTGCCCCTCTGACTTTAGCTTTCCATCTTCTACCCCCTCCTTGGAGCCTCTACCTAGGTAAAGTACAGTCTTTCTCTGCAGTGGGGACCAAAGCAGCTCACATCATTCTCCTCTACCCCTTTTGATCTGCACAACAACCCTGTGAGGTAGGTTAGGCTGAATGTCTGTGACTGGCCCGAAATCACCCACTCAGCTTCCACAGCAAGAAACGGGTCTGGCAGACCCTGCTCTGAAGTGCTAACTGCCATGTCACATTGGCTGTCATAGGAGGCCATCTCAGCAGGGTATAATGACACAGAGTCCACCATTTTCTCCAGGGAAACTGATCTCTGCCACCTGGAGAGCAGTTGTAATTCTGTGATCTCCAGCCCTCACCTGGAGATTGGCAAGAATGGTTCCATAGGAGGAAAAGTACAGTCTTTCTCCACAGTGGGGACCAAAACAGCTTACATAATTCTTTTGATCTGCACAACAACCCTGTGAGGTAGGTTAGGCTGAAAGTCTGTGACTGGTCCAAAATCACCCATCTTCCACAGCAAGAATCTGGGTCTGAAAGACCCTGCTCTGAAGTACCAACTGCTATGCCACACTGGCTGTGGTATCACCTGGTATCACAACTGAGCTTCAGACAACAGATCTCTCTCTCCCCCTGGAGAAAATAACTGCTTTGGAGGGTGGACTCTATGGCATTCTGTTCAGCTGAGGCCTCTCCCTTCCCCAAACTCTGGTTTCTGTAGACTCCACCACAAAATCTCCAGGAATTTCCCAACCTGGAACTGGCAACCCTAGTCAGGACTGACCCCAATGAGTTCCCCACAAAGGCCTGGAAAGGGCCTCCCCCCCACACACACACCTTTTCACTGACAGAATCAAGCTTGGTTGCCTAACAACAGGCACTTAGGGGAAAGTAAGGTTGCTAGCTCTGAGTAGGGAAATACCTGGATATTTGGGGGGTGGATCCTGTGGAGGGCAGGGTTTGGGGAGGGGAAGGACTCAGCAGGGTATAGTTCCATAGGGTCTATCCTTCAAAGCAGCCATTTTCTACAGGGGAACTGATCTCTGTCATCTGGAGATTAATTGTAACAGCAGGAGATCTCCAGGTCCCACCTGGAGGTTGGCAACCCTGGGGGAAAGAGAACCACACAGCAGGAAGAAAAGAGAATGGTTTGATGGCCTCTGGCCCACCTCAGTAGCCAGCCAGCCAGCCAGGCAGGAGCCAAATAGGAGGAGCATCTTCATCAGGAGAGAGAGCTGTTTTGGCAGTTTATTTTGACAGGCAGGGAAGAGTGGCCAAACTGGCAGTGGGCAGGAAAGAGGAACAGACCCAGCCCCCAGCCAATGGCACATGAGTACTCTTCAGTGACAGTTGACAGGCGAATGGCTGATGGAGCACACAGCACAGCCAAGGGGAGAGCTGGAAAAGGGGCTAATACATCAGGGCTTTTATGGCTCCGGTCACACGGAGCATTAGCC
>NW_015183803.1:0-4216 GCF_001447785.1 Gekko japonicus
TTAGTTGTGCTTGTTGATAGTCTATCTCCAGTTGGACAAAGATGTATCTCTGTTGTTAGATCTGTTAGCGGCCGTTGATGTGATTATCCATTTATATACCGCTGAGGTGCCCAAAAGGTGAGGTTACTCTGGGCAGAAAAGTGTTGAAAAGATTCCAGTCTTTTTTTCTTTTTTTACCAGAGCACTCACAAAAGGTTGGATGCTGACATGGAAATGAGTACCTCAAACCTCTATGTTATCTCCCATGTTCTTTAATACCTATGTAAGCCCTCTTAATGAGATTTTCCAGAGTTTTGGAGTAGGTCATCTTCACTATGCAGACACCCAGCTATATGCTACTCTGAAGAATCCACCAGTGGTTGGTATCTCTATTCTGGCCCAGTGTCTGAATGCAGTATTCAAGTAGCTGGGGGGAAACAAACTGAAGTTGAATCTAGGTAAGTTGAAGGTGATACTGACTGGAATGGCCAGTGCTTAAATAGGATTGTTCTTCCTTCTATGAATAGTATATAGTTTTCACTGCAAGACTTTATTAATAGCTTGGAAGTCTTACTGGATAATGGTCTCTTACTGGATGAACTGGTGTTCAGAATGGTGAAAAATACTTCCCTCCCTAACTACACTTAGGAAGCTGGTTCCCTATTTGCAGACACTTGATCTGTCTACATTGATCCATGCTTCAGAAACCTCAAAGCTAGACTACAGCAACCTTATCTCTTTTTTTGAGAAAGTTAGTACCTTGCTGGATCAGGGGAATGCTGTAGATATTGTTAATTTTGATTTCAGTAAGGCTTTTGATAAGATTCCACATAATATTCTTGTTGACAAATTGGTAAAATGTGGTTTGGATTCTATGACTGTTAGGTGAATCTGTAACTGGTTGACAGATCACACTCAAAGAGTGCTTGAGAGTGGTTCCTCATCTTCTTGGATAGGAGTAACAAGTGGAGTGCCTCAAGGATCTGTCCTAGGACCTGTTTTGTTCAACATCTTTATCAATGATTTGGATGAAGGGATAGAGGGAATGCTTATTCAATTTGCAGATGATACTAAATTGGGAGGGGGAATAAATACAGTAGAAGACAGAGTCAGGATACAGGATGATCTTGACAGGCTGGAATACTGGGCTAAAAGAAATAAAATGAATTTCAACAGGGATAAACGTAAAGTTCTGCATTTAGGTAGGAAAAAATCAAATGCATAATTATAGGATGGGGGATACTTGTCTTGGCAGTAGAATGTGTGAAACAGATCTAGGGGTCTTAGTAGACCATACTATACACAGAACTTGAGTCAGCAGTGTGATGTGGTAGCTAAAAAGGTAAATGAGATTTTAGTTTGTATGAACAGAAGTATAGTCATGTGAAGTGATGGTATTACTTTATTCTGCACTAGTTAGACCTCACCTAGAGGATTGTGTTCAGTTTTGGGCACCACAATTCAAGAAGGATATAGACAAGCTGGTGTCCAGAGGAGGGCAACGAAGATGGTGAGGAGTCTGGAGAGCAAGTCCTATGAGGAAAGGTTGAAGGAGCTGGGTATGTTTAGCCTGGAGAGGACACGACTGAGAGGTGATAAGATAACCATCTTCGGCCCCTGCCACACGGGGGGGGAAATTGCTGCAGGCAAAGTGTGGCTTTTGAAAGCCGCACCAAAAGAGACACACAGCGGCGGGATCACACAGATCCCCTGAGCTGCCGTGCAGTTGCTCCCGGGCACGATCAGATGCCGGGGAGGGGGAGAAGCCATGGACGGGAGTGCAAGGCAGCCGGCTGCGCATGTGTGCTCATGCGCAGTTCGGCTGGGAGCCTTGATAGCTCCTACAGACGGGCACACCGGCGATCCAACGGCCACACTTGATGCGGCGTGTCAGGTTGGTTCTACCTTTTACTGGGTTTATTTTTAGTGCACATTTTAGGCCTAAAGGGATGGATCGGGGATTGGTGTGCGCCGATTCCCAGATGTTGCGGTGAGATCGCACCTGTTTGCTGCACCCCCAATCCATCCCTCTTCCGGCCCAAAACCTCCCGTGTGACCGGGGCCTTCAAATACTTGAAGGACTGTCATACAGAGGATGGTATGGAGTAGTTTTCTGTTGTCCCAGAACCAAAGATTGGAATTCAATCAAAATAATTTTTGGCAAAACATTAGGAAGATCTTCCTGATAGTTAGAGCAGTTCCTCAGTGGAACAGGCGTCCTTAGGAGGTGGTGAGCGCTCCTTCTTTGGAGGTTTTCAAACAGAGGCTAGATGGCCATCTGACAGCAATGCTGATTCTGTGGACTTAGGCAGTTCGTGAGAGGGAGGGCAGGAAGGGTTGTATCAATGTTTAGTACTGCCACTTTGGGGTCAGGAAGTAATTTTCCTCCAGGCCAGTTTGGCTAGAGATCCTGGAGGTTTTTTCTCATCTTCTGGACATCGAACAGTGGTCACTAGGGGTGTGAGGGGGAGGTATTTGTGAATTTCCTGCATTGTGCAAGGGGTTGGACTAGATGATCCTGGAGGTCCCTTCCAACTCTATGATTCTATTATTCTAAATCTATGGTTTACATGGGACTGCATTTGAAGACAACTTGAAAGCTGCGGGTGGTGTAAACTGCAGCAACCCCGTTGGTTATTAGGGGCAAGCTGAGGGGACCATGTCACTACTATTCTGAGGTCTTTTTACTGGCTGCTGGTTAGTTTCTGTGTCCAATTCAGGGTGTTGGTGTTCACCTTTAAGACCCTTCCTGACCTGGGGCCTGCATTCTTGAAGGACTGCATCTCCCAGCATATGCCCATGCAGCAGCTCCTTTTTTCAAAGTTTTGGTGCCACAACCTATAAGGCCCTTTCTTGGGTCACTATCTGTCTAGCCTCAGGGGCACCCAAAACAGGGCCTCCAAAGATGGCCAAAGTGGACAGATAGGTTCATGTTGCAGAAGGCAGTCCTTAATATGCATTGTTTTTCATGCATGACTATGTACAGGGATCCCTGCTTTCCCACAATTCGTTTGGATTAACCCAAAGAATCAAAAAGCAAGTGGGCACCAAAAATGTAGTGGCCATTATCACTAACAGCACTAGTAGCTGCTCCTATTTCTGGCTATGTATACCATCAAGACAGATGTTAACAATGCACCAGTGTTAAGAACTGTCAGACATTTTTTTTAAAAAAAACCTTCTAGTGTCTCTTTGAACTATATTTTCTCTGAAAAGGTGGCTCAAGGAGTACAAAGCTATTTCTATCTGAAATCTTTCTTCAGGGCAGGCAAGGTCACTTAAACACTGCCACACAATGGAGCTTTATGCCTCTGCTGCTTATCCTGGCAATTATGATGGCTCAACCAGTTACATAAATGTACAGCAGATAACTGTTGCAAAAATGGAAAAGGGATCTAAAAGCAAGTTTTTTAAGTTTTGTAAAAAAAAAATCTTGCTCGCTAATTAGACAGGAAACAAAGGCAAAGAGCTTTTTCGCCAGGTAATGACAGCTACTCCCATTAGGTTTACCATCAGGTTTCCTGGTCAGCCATACTAACATTTTGTAACTCCATCTGATTTAGCACGTAAAGAGGAACGCACATCACATGAGCCCATGTTCTGCAGGGTATGCTTTTTTTGTTGAAAAAGAGGCAGCCTGGACTAAGTCCAGAATCTAAGACACCACAGGGGGAAGGAAGGTTGCCAATCTCTCTCAGGGTGGTTCACTCCATTCCTTTCTTAGCCTGTATGCTAAAGGGTAGGGAGTGCAGTGACATTGCTTCCTCCAGAGAAAGATTATGTGACGGAATAAAGTCCTTAGGGGATAGTTGTGGACACTTTCTAGGGCACTGGGAGCAGTGTCTTTGCTAGGGGTAAACATTTCCTTTAAAGAACAGGACTCATTTCATAGGTTTTTGGCCAATTTCATCCCATTTGGGTGTACAAGAATGCTATTTAGACAAAGACAGCTTTAAAAGAGTATTAGATAGATCCATGGAAAATAGGTCTATCAGTGGCTACTAGCCATTGTAACTAAAGGGAACCTCCATATTCAGTGGCAGTAAACCTCTGAATACCACTGCCAGGAGTCAACTTCAGGGGAAGGCCTTGGCCTCTATGCCCTGTTGTTGGTCCTCTATTGGCCATTATGTGAGACAGGATGCTGTACTAGATAGACCACTGCTCTGATCCAGCAGAGCTCTTCTTAGGTTCTTACTTACAGTCTTACTAGGGTTGCCAAGTCGCGGCAGGGGAT
>NW_015183804.1:0-4808 GCF_001447785.1 Gekko japonicus
CCCCCCCCCCCCCCAAAAAAGACCACACATTGAGTTCACATTTCATTTCTCATGGGATATAAAGATGATGCCGCAGGGCAAAACTTAAAATCATATTCAAAAATCTTTATATTTTTTAAAGTACTCTCATTTCAGAACCCATAATTTCGTTGTCATTAGGTGTTTTTAAAAACCTTTCTTAAATTCTATTTCTGGTGGTATGAAGCCACCGAAGCTTTTGAGTCTCCTGCTTGAACTGGCTAACAAGCGAGTCTTTGCCCCTTGGTCAGCAACCTCCCTCCGACTGCCCTCGCAACATTTAACACATTCGAGGGGAGGGGGCAGTGAACTGAGGCGGTGAGGAAATTGTTCGATCACCCAATAGAAAGTCGATGTTAGTTTCAAACAGACCTTTTTAAAAAATCAAATGTATTTCACAACACAAAGGACAAAACTAGTAGCCATATTCTTCCTTTCACCGTGCAGTGTTTTCTTTTTTAAGCGTCTCCCTTATACAGACGGGCAAACCCCCTTTCCCTGGAGAGTCAAGATTTGCTTTGTTATTAGTGTTCATCATCAGCATTGCTACTCTTAGCATTTGTTTTGAAGTCTTGCTTTGCCTTGTTTCTTTCCTGCTCCGGATCATATGTCTCAAATCCTTCTCTCAAACCCAAGACTCCGAAGAGCCCAACAAAATCTCTTCCCATTGCACACACTCCACACACACACACCCCTTATATTAAAAATCTCGCTTGTTCTACACAAATAACCTCTCGGCGCGATTCAGAGGTGAACGGTGGAGTTCTATTCCATTCTTGGGAACGGTGAAAAGAGCAAGGGCGCCTGCCATTCTCACACAATTACAGACACACACAGGTATTTACTGGAGATCACATTCCGCCTTCGTGCCTAATGGCGAGGAGGTAGCCGCGTCCTCTTAATGCGTTTGCCCCCCCAACTCCTCTTTGAGTGAACGGCGTGCCTTCAGGCTCTTACGCCAATGGGCAGGTAGATCTAAAGTTATCCTTGCGCATTTATCAGTAGGAGACACAGGATTCTGGTCAGGGAAACATTCCTGCTTGAGAGTTATGAGAGTTTTTGTTCGACACAGTTCTCTCTCTTTTCAGAGCAAAAGCTGTTCCCCCCCATCCTCTTTAATATAGGACAGGTACAGTTTGTGTGTTAACTGTCATGGTACTAATTAGGGTCCTCGCTTCTGAAGATGCATTCCACCGTTCTGGAAAAGGCACCTCGGACTGCTTTGAGGTGTCTTCGCTGGCGAGGTGATTTTTCTCCCGTTCTGTAACCTTGTAAATATCTTGTGACATTAAAGGCGGTCGCCTGATCGAGGTGGGGGTGGGGGACCCTTTGTCAGCAGCAGATCGGGCGAAAACGGGATGATCCGGGGGGCAGAGGGCAGCGCGCCCAGCGGACCCCTGCCTTGCTCTTGAGCGCCACGCTGCGCCAAGGCTAACCAACCAGGTTTACTCCGCAGTAAGATCCACTGAGCTCAGGACTTCGTGCTCGGAACCAGCGTTTAGGACCGCATCCCGAAGTGGTTCGAGCACCTATAATTGGTATAAGGGTCACACACGCAAATGCGCGCGCCCCTCTCTTCCGGGTTAGCCTTCCAGGCTAGAAGCCACCCTTCGCCCCTCTTTTCCGCTGCGGCAGGCCAAGAGGCTCCAATGAGTGCCTGCTCTTCTGGTGCAAATAATACTTAGAGGGGGGGGGAGAGATTTGTTTTTCCTGTCCCTTTATAGGCAAACCCCCCCCCCCTTTCATGCAGCCCAGTCCTTTGGATGTTTCCTCGGAGATAAATTCTACTGACTTCAATGAAGTTTACTCTCAAGTAACCGTCCCTAGGAGGGTTGCAGCTTCCAGTTTAAAGTGTATAGATGGACTCGGAATAAACCCCACCGAAACCCGTGCACAGGACTGGTGCCAGGTTAGTTTTGCGTTTTCCGCCGGCGACTGGATTTTTCGGTACTATTTACACAACCTTCTTCTAAGACATTTCCCCAGTCTTGGGCTCATTCATATATCAGGAACTTATTAAAAACTTAACCCAGACTGATTTAAAACCGGGAAGCGCTAGAAGTTCCAAAAACTAACCTGCTCCCTCCTCTAGGCCGCCTCTCCCCCCTTCCCCACCCCCGCCCTCTCGGCCCTGCCCTGGGCGTCCGATCAAACAGGCCTGGCGCGGAGATCCAGGTCTCAGCTGGTGCCGAGAGTGGCGAGGACTTGGTGCCTCCGGTTGTGTGCGGAGCAGGCAAAAAAAGCCTCTCAGGCACAGAGGACCCCCCCCCCCCCCCCTCTGGCTCTCCCCAAACCCTCTTCACTAACCACAGGGTTGGAGGGCAGCTCTGTCCCGCACCCAGCCCGCCTGCTTCTTCCTCGGCCTTTCCTGTGCTTTTGCTCTGATGGGATCTTTTAAATGTTCGGCCCTCCTTCCTTCCCTACATTTTTTCCAAAACACGCCCAGCCAGCTCAATGCATTTGAATGGATGCTCAATCGACCTGGGTCGCTCCCCCCCCCCCTCAGAGTCCTCAGTCAACTGCTCGCGTAATGCAGCTGAGGTGTTTTTCGAAATATCTGAACGGAAGGTACAGCGAGAGGCAAAGTGTGCTTCACTCTAGGAACAGAGGCGTCATTTTCCCTATCAGTTTAAGATGCTGTTAATGAGAAACTCATCTAACGCGGGTCTCAGTCAAAGCTCTTTCATCTTCGGATCTTTAAGAAGACGCACGCAACACCTTCGCAATATAAACTGGTGCCTCTTATTCTCTGTATCCTTGAAGGACTCTCTAACAAAAATAATCCTGTATGACTTTTAGAAACCTATTTACTTCTTCAAGATACCAAAAAGCAAGTTTATGGCACTCCCCCCACCCCACCCCATTGGTCTATTGTCTACTTCCTGTAGTCCAGTCAGCCAAGTAGCACCCGATCCCTACCCGTTTATGAAGAGCTATATGAGAGAGAGAGAGAGAGAGAGAGAGAGAGAGAGAGAGAGAGAGAGAGAGAGGAGTCTGCACTGAGTTGAGCAAGCAGACATAATAAATCTAAACCAACCTTGCAAATACATATATTATCCCCTCTCCCTACTCCCGGCTAAATCTATGTTGGTGTTCTTTTTACAACGTCACAGCTCTTTAGCATTTGTTCAGAAAAGATGGGCCCGGGGCAGCATCTGCATCCCCACCCAGGCTCCAAGTAGACCCGGCAGGGCTGGTTTATTTCAAACAAGCCGCAGATCTCTCCTCCTCGGACACAACAAGTCTGCTCGACTGTCCCTGGCATCATTAGCCATTCTAATAGCAATGATAAAGTGTGCCTTGCACACGAAAGCTCATGCCTTGAGTAAACCTTAGTTGGGTCTTCAAGGTGCCACCGACCGGACTCTAAATTGGTTCCAGAGTTTCGTGGGGCAGCCACCGCGTCCAGTCAGCTCAGTTTTCTTGGCTCAGAGAGGGAACAAAGAGGAGTCCCACATGCCACCGTTTGCTAACGAGACCAGGTTGTTAAGAGACTCGAACTTTGCATTCCTGGGCTGGCTCCTAAGGAGGGCGTCGCTTTAGCCAGCTGACCAGGGCGTCCAGCAGCAACTGGCCTTTCACGCCGTCAGTTTTTGGGACTGGACGCCAAGTAGACTCCTTGTGAATCAACAGGTTTTTTAGCTAACGAGTTAATTAAGTTCACAATTGTTTCAGGTACCTCCCTTAGCTGTCTGCTCTTAGGAAAAGCCAAACTCTGGAGAAAAGCGTGTGTGTGTGTGGGGGGGGAATATTGTCTTTAAATAAAGCTGGGGCAAAGTAAGAAGCATACTAGATTTAAAACTCCAACAGTGTGTGTGTGGGGGGGGGGGTTACTCAGACTAAGATACTGGGATCAAGTCCCTGTTTTTCCTTTCCAGGAACGCTGAGTGCTTTCCCCATTTTAAAAACGTGATTTCAAATAATATGCTGATCTAACTTTAAATTCTGCGGACGATCGGATATAATCATCCGGACATATAAAGTCCATAAGTAACAGAAAGGACTTCAGTATGTTGTCGAAGGCTTCCACGGCCGGAGTTCATTAGTTGTTGTAGATTCTCCGGGCCCTATGGCCAAGACCACGGCCATACAGCCCGGAAAATCTACAACAACTAAAGAAAGGACTTCCTTCCGACTCCTACATTGACATTACCTGTTTGGAGTGGGGAGGGGGGGTCAGTGTTGGGGACTGGGAGAGGAAAGATTCTGTGCTTGATCTGCATGTTGCTAAGTTCCAGACAAGACAACTTCCAAAAGTTTCCGATGCTATCATTCTGTTTTGCCTAGTGTGAGCTTGTCGCCATTTCCTTGCCCGAGGAAGAGTTCTGTGCAACCGGAAAGCTTGCTGTCTTTACCAACACCCCCCATGCGACAGAAATCCCATCTGAAACACGCGTGGCCTTGTCTGTCGTTCTTTCGGACTAGGCTCCAAATACACTACGAGGTTATCCGGACAGCCAGCTTGCAGTCATTTCGTCTCTCTCACGCACCACATTCAAAGGAATCCTCTCTTTGATCGCCTCCGTCGGGGCGTGCGTTAGAGGAGCCAGTCTCACGAACGGGCGGTATCATTCCTAGAGCGCTGGAGGTACGAATTCCTCCTTCCCGTGGATGACATGACTTCGGGGTGTGCGAGATCAAATTGCATCATCACTATTTGTGGCCGGGTGGCGTGTGAAGTGACAGCACGAGGGGATGAATGGCTGTGGCACGGCGGGCGGGCGGGCGCTTGACACAGAGAGAGAGGGGGGCGAGGGGGGGGACCTCCGCTGGTGTCTTCGGGAAAGGTG
>NW_015183805.1:0-4854 GCF_001447785.1 Gekko japonicus
CATAGAAGCACCTTCTATTCCAAGAGAGGCATGTTGTCACTTAGGGGGTTTTGTGGAAGTGACATTATGCCATCACTGACTGGCAGGATAATTTTTTTTTAATGCAACATCACTTCTAGGGGGAACCCAGAAGTTATGCCAGTCCTCTCTAGGAACCTCCAGAAACTCTATGGTTTTACCATAGAGTTTGCAGTTATTCCAAGAGGCATGTTGTCACTTTGGGGGTTCTGTGGAAGTGACTTCACGCCATCACTGATGGCCACCTTTTATCTTCCCACTCATTGCCTGACAGTCCTAATTTATTTTAAAAACTCTAGACACAGGGAAGAGGACTTTGCCAAGTTAAATCCATTCCTTCATGGATAGTTTTATGCACTAAGAAGACGCTGCTACTGAGCGATTGGTATCTGAAATTGTGGGACTTTTTCCTACAGGATAAAGTTTCCACTAGTATCCTTCAATCTGAAAATCAACCTGTCCCTGACAATCTCCAAGAAAAATGGATGCCCCTCTTAGAAGCGTCAGCAGCACATAAAATCGACACTTCCCTGTTTGCTCTGCATAAACATCAAGATTTGCTTTCCTATTTTTAGCTGCTCTTTTAAATTTTAATTTAAAAAAGAAAAAAAAATGGATAGTTTTATGCTGTTTCACGTCCCTGGCATTGTTTTGATGTTTTGTTTGTTTTTATCAGGGGTCGTTTCGTAGAAAAAGAGCTAGGGGAACTCATTAGCATAACTCATTCACATATGCCACACCCCCTGACATCACCGGAAGTGTGTCATGAGGCCACCCCTCTTCTCCTGCCTCCTCCTGGCTGAATGAGGGCCGGAAGCGGGGCGGCCGGAAGCAGGGGGCGGGGCTTCGTCATGTGCCCCGCCCCCCGTACCTCACTCGGGGGAACTGCGATCCCCCCCGAAATGACCTCTGGTTTTTATATAAGGGGCTGCAGTGGCTGAAGTGGTTGAGACACTGAACGGCAGGCCGGAAGGTTGGTAGTTCAGCAGTGGTATTGGGTACAATCAGAAGAGATGAATTGTTGTTGAGATAAGTAGTCAAGCACCGGGAACCATTTGTCTGTGAAGATTGTTAGAGTTGGCTTCTGAGACAGAAAATTTATTTTATTTGTGACTGCATCCATTAAATAATGGCTCCATAGTTTCTTAAACCACACCTCAATACTGGATGCTTTATTAGCTTTCCAGTACGATGCAATCGCAGTTTTTGTTGCATCCAACATGACTTCCACTGTAGTTTTATGTGGTCTAGATAACAGATCTTTTGGACAAGTGTTTAAAAACAAAACTTCAGGAGACAACGGAATGTGTATTGAGGTGATCTTTTGGATTATATTCAACACCTCTGACCAAAATTTTTTAATTCCAGGGCACTGCCACCAGCAATGTGCAAAGTCACCAATATGCAAAGTCTATAAAGCAAGATAAATTTCTAAGCTTCCATTTAGTAAACAAATTTGGTTCCGTTCCAGGTAAAAACCACCTCTGGTTCAGAAAGGTAGAGTATCTTGATACTTTGGGTAGTAAAGATCTGGTGTGACGTTTCCAACATTGTATTGCCGGGTGTAATAAGTCTATTGAGCTCACCTTGTTGGGAGAAATTGAGTCAAAAGCCCATAGTGGAATCAGGAATCAGGATAGTGGAATCAGGAATCAGGATAAATCAGGTCATCATATATATTTACCCATACAGGACTCCTAGTAGTACGCGGCATCTTAATGCAAGTAGATATCATTATAGCCCTATTGTACAACAATAAATCCGGCAAAGCAAATCCCCCAAGTGATCTAGGTCTCCTCAAAACCGATAAGCTTATTCTAGGTTTCTTTTTGTCCCAAAGAAAGTCTTTCAATGAGGATTGCCATCTTTTTATGATTGAAGTTGGAATATTGAGGGGTAGCGTTCTAAACAAAAAAATAAATTTGGGTAAAATAAACGATTTAATTAAATTGAACTTCTCAGTCCAGTTCAAATGTAATTTGCTCCATTTATGCATAGTTGTTAAAAGTTCAGAATGCATTTCTTGATGATTGATTGTTAACAATTTGGATTGATCAAGAGGTATCTTGATTCCTAGATATATTAGTGAATTAGTAACCCAGTGGTAGTGAAAAGTGTTTTTTATGTGCTCTTCCTCAACTTTGGTAAGGAAAATTGGTAAAATTTGTGTTTTATTATCATTAATTTTCAGGCCAGAGAATGAGCCAAAATTTTCAAGCAGGGTGTGAAAAGCAGTTAGAGATGTTCTGGGTTTTGTGACAGTAATTTTAAAAATCTTGGAGATCTAAACCAGTATTTATGTTTTGTAAAAATTAGTTGCTTCTGAATTTTATTAGTTTCCATCTGTGTCAGATTCCTTTGCTCTAATAATAATTGTTTATAGACTTGCTTGCTAGATGTCTCTTTATGTTGTATTTCTAATTTTTTGATTCTGTCTAAGAGTTCTAATTCCAATTTTTGTCTCTGTTTTTTCTGGTAGGACGACAGAGATCAAAATCCCTCTAAGCACCAGTTTGAGGGCATCCCATCTAATAGTGGGAGTTACTTGACTCTGGTCATTATCCTTAAAATATTGCTTGATGTCCTGTTCTATCTCTTGTCGCATATTTGGATCAGCTAATAAAGAAACATTAACAGTCCAGTGTCTAGTTTTCTTTGTTTGGTCGTACGGGGTTAATATGCAGTCTAACCAAGCGTGATCAGACCAATTTGATGGTTCTGTGGAGACGAATGAGGTAGAGAGCAATATAAAATCAATCCTCGTGTATACTTGATGAGGCCCTGAAAAGTATGTAAAGTCTTTGACTGTGGGGTTCAACTCTCTCCAGATGTCTAATGGGCTCATTTAATTGCTGCTCTTTAACTATCTATGTAAAATGAACAGATGGTATTATGGTGGTCTTTTAAATAACTGTGTAATCCTGTTTTGCTTTTTTAAGTGCCTATTGAAATCATTGGGTTTAGCAGGGTGTAACTCTCCTTAGCATTGCATTGATAGTCACTGTTAAAAAGAGTAATTAGTTGTAATTTAATTTTTGAAAAGTTAAAATGGAAACAAGGATGCTCAACTAATATTCTTATCTTTCTCCTGAAGCCATCGTGAAAGAAAAACATCGTTGAGATGTGTTTTTGGCAGGAGATTAATGATCTAAGAAAGATAACAGGCCTCTGAATCCCATAGCGAGGAGGAAACATCAGGGGAAGACCTCGGCCTTTCTGCCCAGTTGTTGGCCCTCCAGAGGTACTGGTTGGCCTCTGTGAGAGACAGGATGCTGGACTGGATGGACCCTCACTGGCCTGATCCAGCAGGGCTCTTCTGATGTTCTTATGAAGGCCTCAGCCTCTATACCCTGTTGTTGGACCTCCAGAGGAACTGGTTAGCCCCTGTGTGAGACGGGAGGCTGGACTAGATGGACCTTCACTGGTCTGATCCAGCAGGGCGCTTCTGAGGTTCTTATGAAGGCCTCAGCTTCCATGCCCTGTTGCTAACCCTCCAGAGGAACTGGTTGGCAACTGTGGGAGACGGGATGCTGGACTAGATGGACCCTCACTGGTCTGATCCAACAGAACTTTTCTTATGTTCTTATGATGATCTTGGCCTTTGGTTGGCCCTTCAGAGGACCTGGTTGGCCACTGTGTGAGCCAGAAGGCTGGACTAGGTGGGCCTATGCTCTGATCTAGCCCCGGAAAGTGGCTGATTTGTCCAATGTTGTGTGGACACGATATGAACTGAGCATTGTGGGAAGTAGAGGGGAACCCAGACATGACCTAGCAGAACGTCATTTGAATCAGAGCAACGTCTGGCAGGGCTGCAAAATGCCACTTTGTGGGGAAGCCCCGGAGGTGAAGGAGTAGGCACTTCCTTGTGCCTCCGTCTTTCCTCCGCATCCCCTCTCCCCACTCTGTATTGTTTGTTCAAAGGGTGGCATCCAGGTACTCTTGTGGTTGTCAAGCACCTGTGTTTGGCTTCACTTGCTCCCAATAACACCTGGAGTCCTTTATATTGCCCTTCTCTGAAATGCTCCAAGAACGTCTCAAGTATCACTTCAGAAATCTTGACACAAGGAAGTCTCCAACCCAGGGCAGTCAACCAGAGGGCTCCTTGCAAAGGGGAAGGTTATTTCCGGAGTTTGATCAATGGGCTCCGCAAGTCTCTGGGACCTGGATGGCCCCAACAGAGGAGAAGGGAAGAGAGGTGGCAGTCTTGGCCTTCTTAGGTGCACATGGGTCGAGGAGGTGGTCCTTTAAGGAAACCCAAGAGGGTGAGAAAGGGGGCTGGGAACCAATGCTCCCTCTAACCTGTGGAGTCCTGTGAGCAAAAATTCTACTTTATGAGCTACCGACATTAAAGTTGTGAGTGAGCAATTTGGCTCCTGCATAAATTAGTTTGCTCTGGAGCCATCCTTCCTGAGCAAAGGCAAAAATGTGTGAGTCGGGCGCTAAAAAACTGTGAGCTAGCTCACACTCACTCAGCCTAGAGGGAGCACTCCTGGAAACCAAGTCTGTGGGCCATTGACTCTAATGCCCTTCACTTCAGTAGACCAAACCCATGGGATGGAAGGGCTGAAGGAGCCCGGGCATCTCCCTTCCCACGAAACCTTTAAAAGGTGAACCACGGGAAAGCCAGGGACAAAGAGCCAGACCAATCCCAGGAAACCATGGGAAGGACAACCTCCCTTGCTTGGGAGCAGGGAGAGAGAGATGATCAACTCTACTCAACTCAACCCTGGCCTGACCCGCTACATCCCTGGACTTCTGGTTGCACCATCAATTTACACAGGGCAGGGCCTGTAGTAAGCCAGAGGCGCTGCCTATTACTATTGGGTAGCCCATAGC
>NW_015183806.1:0-4270 GCF_001447785.1 Gekko japonicus
ACCTGGTAGTGCCTTGACCACATAGTCCTGTCGACATACTGTTCTGTATGGGGACAAGATGACAGCCTGGTAAGGTTAAATGGTGTAGATCATCCTGATCTGGCATGACAGCAGAGAGAGTCACATGATATGTCACCAGGTACAGGTTGCATCTCAGTTGCATCAGCCACAATGATGTCACCATGATTCAGCACTTGGTCCTGATTGGTGCTGTGTATGTATATTTTGTGAACAGTGCTGGAGTGTTCATTCACACTGGTGAATGCCTTGTATGCGGAGCACTCTGTCGGATTGTATGGAGATTTGGAGTCTGAGAGTGCTAAGTGACTGTGTAAATATCTGTAAATAAATCCACTGTGAATAGTCAGACGCTTCAACGCTAACAAGTCCTCCCCGCTCATCACGTTACCAGAGGCAAAGGGAGGCCAAGGAACCCAAACGGGCCCAAATCAGAGGGGTTGGTAACTCTCCAGGGGGCACACAAAGATTGAGGTACCCCCTTTCCCGGGTGGGGAATCAACCAGAGGGGGTCTCATTGTCCCTCTGGGAAGGCGGTGTAAATTCAGTGAGTGGCAGCAGTGAGTGAAGAGAGGAAGTAGCCCCACCAAGCAGGGTGGGCAGGCAAAAACAGGGGCTTGCAAAGCCACAGAATGACTATTCGGTCTCCCAGGGCTGAGGGCGGGTCCCCGTTTTGCCACACCGTCCATTCAAGCTGTGACCTTTGACCTTCGCCTAAGACCTCCCTGCCCAATATCTGTCCCTCCAGACACTTCACCGGAACTCATAGAAAATCAAAAACTTCATTATTGCCACTGGGGTTCAAACAGCTCTGATGATGGCTGCAGGGGTGAGGATGGGCAGGGGCAAGATCCGTCTCCTCGGTCTTTCGCATTCCTCCTCTAACCTGTATCCCTTCCTGCCGTTTCAGATGTGGGGGCCGTCTGTGAAGATGGGAGTGAAGTTCTCTGAGGAGGAAGGATCTCCTTGGGAGAAGGAGCAGAAGGCGCAGGCCGAGAAGCGTTCCCAAGATGCCCTCTCCCGTGGTAAGGGTGCCTCGTGCCCAGATCTGGACACACTGTGAAGTTGTTGGACAGAGAAGGTTCAGGACAGGAGAAAAAAGAGATATTTCTGCACACCACGCAGAGTGGACTGCTGAGACTCAGTGCCACGGGATGTAACGGTGGCCACTCCCTTGAAGGGGGAATTATACAGATTTATGGAGGGCAATTCCAGTCTCATAGGAAAACAGGAGAAAATGAGAGAAGCCATGTTGGATGAGGCCGATGGCCCCTCTGATCCAAGACTCTGTGCCGCACAGTGGCCCAAGGCCATGTGCCATCAAGAGGTCCACCAGCGGGGCCAGAGCTTCTAAACCCCTCCTACCCCACAAGTACCAAGAATACAGAGATTCACTGCCCTACACATAGATTTCCATCTATACCTTGTGGGTAATAACCACTCGTGGACCTCTGCTCCAGATGTTTATCCAGTCCCTTCCCAAAGCTGTCTAGGCTTGTAGGCGCCACTACTTCCTGTGGGACTGAATTCTGTGTTTTAACTAAGATATTCCTCTCTCACGCCCTGACCTGGATAGCCCAGGCAAGTCAGATCTCGGCAGCTAAGCAGGGTCAACTCTGGCAAGTACTTCGATGGGAGACCTCCTTGCAATACCGGAGGCGGTAGGCGGGGGCAGGCTTTATTCAGCCACCTCTCCGAATGTCCTCCAGGCCCCCAGTAGGGGTCACTCACCAGAGGTCGCCATGACTTCCAGGTGCACACGCACACAAGTTATTAAAAATTAAAATTAAAAAAATAAATCCTATCTCATGTGTCTTCCATTAGAGGGACTCAGGGTGGCTCAAAAATACCAAAACTTGACCTGGCCCCCCTGGGAGCTTTGGAGGTGGGGCCAGGGGTGGATGTGATGTCACAGTGAGGTCGCATATGTCACGGTGATGTCTCATCCTGCTAAAAATCTCGACGTGACATCAGAGCATCAGCCGTTACCCTGGAAACCACTTGGTATTACCCTCGAGTTCTCAGGTGTGCTAATGTCACCTCTGGGTTTTTGGACAGATGCAAATGTGGTGTATCGTTTGACCTCATTTCTTCACACACACACACCCTTCTCCCGGAAGCCTGAACTCAAAGGCACATGGGAGGGCCCAGCCAGCGGGAGAATGGTGCACCTGGGCCTTTGGTCTGACCGAGCAGGGATGCTGCCACTGTTTTGAGCTTTGGAATTCACAGAATAAATTTCAAGAGGCAGAGAAGTCTGAAATGTGTTGGCCATGTTTGTACCCCTCCCCCTCGAGGCTCATAGGAACCTGGAGCTTCTCTTCCTCCTCTTATTCAAGTTGACTCAAAATTGTTACACATTCTGTTGAGTGTACACAGGATAAGGTCTCACAGCCCTGAAGCAGGATACACCCAAGCAAGGAAAATACGAAGTCCAGGCTGTCACCCTTTCTTCCAACGTTCTCTCCCTCCCAGGCAGTGAAGAGGCAATGTTGAGTCATCGTCTTTGTGGAGGAGTGGAAACGGCTGCTGCCCCTGCAGTCCAGGTAGGGGAGACGATCAGGGGACCGCCTGAGTTCCCCCTCCTTTCTCAGGGGGGCTTTTGCTCCTGCAGTGGCTTCTCAGGCGTCAGAGCAAGAGAGCCTCTGAAGGCCACGCCCTGGACCTCAGCCAAGCTGTCTGTCTTCTAACCCACCAGAATGCCCGTTTCCTGGGTGCAGTCTTGCCTGGCACGATCTCTGATGAGGAAGTCTGCTTTTTCTTTCAGAGTCCGTTTTCCTTTGAGGAGGTGGCCGTGTATTTCACCGTGGCCGAGTGGGTCCTGCTGGATCCGGACCAAAGAGCTCTCTACTGGGAAGTCATGCTGGAGAACTATGGGAACGTGGCCTCTCTGGGTAAGGATCTTCCATAGGTGCCAAAGGTGTGAATTGCTGCCATTGTGATGTTGTGTGACTCAAACTATTGAAGAGCAGCATGTCATTATGTCCCTTGGCTTTGTACTCACCCCCTCTGGATGAGTCCAGGAGTTGAGGTGGCAGTGAAAGCAGCCAACAGACATGGCTGGTCCAGGGGCCACTGCGGCCACTGCTGTGGCCAGCGTGAGAGGCAGGGTGGGTGTCACGGCCTGAGGTGGAGACAGACAAAGGCCTTGGGTCACTCTTCCTCCACTTTTCTCTCTCTCTCTCCCAAAGAAGGCACGGATGTGCGAGAGACTGCAGTGGAGACGGACGAAGGGCTGGAGGGTTTCTCAAGAGGATCTCAACAGAATAGTTCCTTCCCGAGTGAACTGGCCGCAAGTGAGTCTGCTTCGTCTTTATTTCAAGGGAAAGGGCAAAGAATAGCCATGGTGGATTTCTGCTTCACTTCTTAGCAACTCTTGGTTGGGTAGAATGATAAAGCCCTCTGGGTAAGGAGGGAAGCCCTTTGGGGCCTGCGATCTTGGGAATTCTTCCTGGGTCTGAGCTCAGTTGTGGCTCTTTTAGTCCCTTTAGGGGCGGCACTGTCCTTCAATACCGGACATTCCAGGGAAAGGTGAGGTATTCACTTAAGAAAAGCTTAGCTGGACGAGTCAGATGCTCATCAGCCTTTTCCTACCGTGGTCAGTTGAATATCTCCAGGCCTCCCCTCCCTCTCTCCCCCAACAGCTGGTATTCCTATGGGAGTTCTCTTAGAACTATGGGGTTCTCTTGGTTAGGTCCTGATTTCTCCCCTGCCCCAGCAGACACATGTTAGCGGAGTCTGAAGACCAGCTCCTCTTCTGCCCCATCACACCTGGACTGAAATTCTGTAGAATCTCAGGACTAGAAGTTACAATCACTTTTTGTATTTCATCATCAAAAGACCTGCATGACTAGGCAAATGGGAAAGGCAGAGCAACAGATCTTTGCCGCTTTTTCTCTTAAAGTAGATTCGAGGAGTTTTGCACAGGGGAGGGATGGTCACAATACAGAAAAAGCTCTACTGGAGGGCTAGCCAGGGAAATGTTGTGACCAGCGGCTCGGGAGATAAAATGCACACTCGTTAATTAGGAGTTCCTGATTGGTAGCTTGGCTCCTTGTGTGAGTGATGATTGGACCTCCCCCTTTATTCCACCAGGAGACGTTGAGAATACAGATGGACCAGAGAGGCAGGAAGGAAGCCGTACGGTGAAGAGGCGGGTTCAGTCCATTCCTTGCCAAGAGGGGGGCTGCTATGACATCCCAGTCCACAACCTTCCCCAATGCATTCATTCAGGAGTGAAGCCATTTATCTG
>NW_015183807.1:0-6016 GCF_001447785.1 Gekko japonicus
GGATCTCTCTAGTCTGGAGGTGAGTTGCAATTCTGGGTGATCTCCAGGCCAGGGCTGGAGGTTGGGAACCATACCGGAGGCACCTATCCCGGCTGTAACCAGGGACCTGCTGCTGATATATCTGGTGGGCGGGAGTTTGGCGCAGGCTAGCTTGGTCTCACTAGCTCTCAGGAGCTCAGCAGGGTCAGCCCTGGTCAGTACTCGGATCATGGGAGGCGGACGAGGAAAGTCCGATTAGCTACGCAGAGGCAGGCCATGGTGAAGCCACCTCTTTTTGTCTCCTGGTCCTGGCCTGGATGGCCCCCTCGAGCCTGATATCTTGTCAGTTCTCTACAGCCAAGCAGGGTTGGCCCTAGTTAGTACTTGGGTGGGAGACCTCCAGCGAATGCCAGGGTTGCGATGCGCCTCTGAAGGCCTCGCACCTTGAAAATCACACCGGCGGGGGTGTCACCCTAAGCTGGCTGCGACTTATGTGGGAAAGAACGTCTCCCGGGGATCAGGCAAGAAGGGGAATAAATCCAGAGCACACACACACCCTTGGTGCCTGCAGGGGGCTCTGAGAAAGATGGCACAGCCCCGGTGCTGTGCGCCTGTACCACAAGCTTCTGAAAATTCAAGGGGTCGGGGCCGTGTTCTCCCAAACGGCACTCAAGGAGATAAAACGTTTTTCTCTGGGCTGTACCGTGTGATGGCGGCTCTCCTGGTGAACTGCCCCGCGGCCCCCTCCCCCCAATTCTACCGAGGACCATTGTAGTCCCCTGAGCCCTGAGAGGGGGCACGTCTTTTCAGGCTTTGCAGAAGATTTACAGTCCTGGTTTTCATTTATCCAAGGAAGTCTACACGGCACGTCAGCGAAATGCTGTAGGCGAGACGGAAATACATGGGGAAAATGAACCTTCAGCACTTTAGGAAGAAATGCTGAATGCGTAATCTAGATGTCAAATGTAGCCCTGGACTATTCTGTTTTGCTCATTCAGCTCGAAATGTCAGCCCCTTGGCCGGAGGCTCCCTCTCTCTCGACTGCCAGGAGAGAATCGGGCAGCTCAGGTTGTGCAAAGCTCATTTGAGGCTCAAAAGCTGAGCCCGAAGCAGGCCCTCACCCCCACCCCTGTTCTACCGAGGACCGTCTTAGTCCCATGAGCCCTGAGAGAGGCATCTCTTTTCAGACTTCACAGCAGTTCTGCAGTCCCAGTTTTCATTTATTCCAGGAAGTCTACACGGCACGTCGGCTTTTAGACAAAATACTATAGGCGAACTTGAAATACACGGGGAAATGGCACTTTAGGAAGGAATACTGAACGTGTGAGCTGGATGTCAAATATAGCCCGGCTTCAGCCCAGCAGAACAACTGCGCTGCTGTCTCTCCACATGTGTGCCCATGTAGGTTTTCCTCTGCACCCACTTCCCCCCCCCCATTGGACCTGGCAGTTGATGACACACCAACTCGGAACTTACCAGCTGCTGTCCTTTATACAGTTCCTGTCTCTGGTATCTGGCACTACATTGCATGGCACTACATCTCCCGGCCCGACAAAGTGACATCGATGTCAGATCTGGCCCTCATAACAAATGAGTTTGACACCCCTGTCCTGGAAGGTTAAAAGGTTCCCCCACTGGTGTTTGCACGCTGTGGTTTCTGATGGTCAAGACTGCTGCCCATTCATTCTTTGTCGAAGGGACTAGCCTGTTGTGGGTCTGTCGGTTTCTGTGAGTCAAAGCCCCTTCGGAAGGGAGATCCCGGTACCCTGATCTCTTTCGGCTGGAAGGTGGGAGGGGCAGAGGTGCCAGGCAAAGCGGAACCCGCTTGATCAGAGCAGGGGAGAAATGCGCCGTGGCAGGAAATCAGCCCCTGCTGGACTCTGCATTCCCCCACCCCCAAGCATACATGGTGTCATGGTGAAGAGTGACGGACTCTAATCTGGGGAGCCGGGTTTGATTCCCCACTCCTCCACGTGAAGCTGCTGGGCGACCTTGGTCCACTCCCAGTTCTCCCAAGATTCTCTCAGCCCCACCAGCCTCACAACGGTGCCTGTTGTGGGAAGGGTAAAAGAAGGGGACAGCAAGCCACATTGAGATGCCTTAAGGCACAGAAATGTGGGGTATAAAAACCTCCCTATGGCCCCCTCCCACCTATGTGTCAAACTCGAACTCTCGTTTGTCATGTCTTCTGGGGATGTGAAGGGAGGGGAATTCCTGAGGGAGGGGTGTGTGTGAGAGAGTGAGCGAATGGCTCTGTTGTAGCAGCAATGTAACTTCTGAAGATCCGCTGGGATGACCTTGAAACACTGACTGTGCTTGCTTTTCTGTCATAGATGACATATTGGTATATTCACAGGTGGGGGGTTAGAGCACAGAAAAGCTAGGTGGGATGATTGTGGGGTGTGATTGGACGGAACCCAAGGGGGGGATTGCTTGAACCATCTATAACTGTGGGTTTTGGCGCCAGGACCTCAGTTCTGACACGGTACTGGTCTTAACTTGGAACATCTTTATTCCTCAATGAACAAACCACTGCCAGAAGAGTCTGACACTGTGGTGGTGGGGGCACAGTGGGTTCTGCCCAGACCCAGTGCTGGGTCAGAGGATGTGGGCCGGAGACCAGTTCACAGGCAGTGGCCCTGCCCGAAGGTTTCCTCCTGAGTCAGGCAGAGGAGGAGGCAAAACAGGTGAGGGGTTTCCTCCAGGTATGTCCAATTCAAGGAATGATATTGGCCCTTATCCTAAAGTTCCCCTGCCTCCTTCAGCCTTTCACAGCCTCCCTCAGCAGACTCTTCCACTAGAGAATTTCGGATTCTTCCACATAACTGAGCAGGTCCGCTGATGGAAGGGTGCAGAGTCTGGGAGTGGGGCAGGATCCATTCCTCGGTCTCTTTTCCATCCCCTCTCTTACCCCTCTCCGTCGCTTCTGTTTCATATGTGGGGACCATCCCTGAAGATGGAAGCTACAATCCCTAAAGCAGAAGGAGCTTCCTTGGAGCAAGGGCAGAGGGCGCAGGCCGTGGAGCGTGCCCAAAATGCCCTCTCCTTTGGTAAGTACCCCGTGTTCCTGGATGCAGTTGGGGCGCCCCGTAAATGTGACGGGTAAACAGATCAGGTCAGGATAACAATAAGCAGTTCTACACACCACAAGGAGTTAATTTGCGGCACTTGATGTCCACTAACTCTGATGCCTCCAAAAGGAGATTAGCCAAATTCCTGGAGAGCAATTTCTCCCATTGATTAAAAAGTTCATCTCTAACCTTCCTTTCATAAAAAGAAATCAAGTTGCGGGGGCGGGGGGGGGTAGACAAACCTCGGGAGAGCTACTCAGACTGGTAGATAAACGGAACCACCATCTTCTGGGGCAGCAGAGCTCTGAAAACCGGTTCCTTGGGGCCCATATTATTGGGGAAATTTGGCTTCTGTGCCTGTGCTTAAGAACATAAGAGACGCCAACGTTGGATCAGGCCAAAGGCCCATCCAGTCCAACACTCTGTATCACACAGTCGCCAGAAATACCAGTGCCATCAGGAGGTCCAGCAGTGGGGCCAGGACATTAGAAGCCCTCCCACTGCTGACCCCCCCCAAGCACCAAGAAGACAGAGCATCACTTGCCCCAGAGCCCCTATCTATACCTTGTGCCTAATAGCCACTGATGGATCTCTGCTCCATATGCTTATCTAATTCCCTTTTGAAGCCGTCCATGCTTGTAGCCGCCACCACTTCCTGTGGCCGTGAATTCCATGTGTTAATCACTAGTTGGGTGAAGAAGTACTTCCTTTTATCCGTTCTAACCCGACCGCTCAGATATTTCATTGAGTGCCCACGTAGAAGGTCCCAGATTTAGTCCCCAGCATTTCCAGTAAAAAGCATCAGGTCGGAGTGGATGTGAAAGATTTCTGCCTGAGACCCTGGAAAGCTGCTGCCGGACTGAGTGAGCAACACTGACCTTGATGGATGAAGTGTCTGATTCAATCTGAGGCAGCTTCCCGTGTTCCTGTGTGCGTTCTTGTCCGTGCACAACAAAGGCCAGGGTTGTGGCCATCAGCCAAGCCAGAGAAGGTGTCCTGGCCTGAGGCAAAGGTCAGGATGAGAGGCCCTCAGGAGGACTCTGGAAGGGTCCAGATCCTCATTTCTCTGTTGCCATCCTTTACACTGCGCCCTCCCCCCTGAATGACATTACAGACATCCGCTCTGCCTGTGATCTGGAAACGATACTGCCAAGAACGATCCTCTCAAAACCTGGGTCCCCCTGGGTCACTCCTCTCTTTGTACCTGAGCAGCACCCAGTTCTGTGGGTTCATGAGAAGAGAGCAAACAAGTAAAGTAGACCCTTTTTGGAACATATAAAGGTTTGTTAAGTATTTAAAAATAAAGCATCACTAAACAGCAAAGTTTCTGCAGCTCAGCAACAGGAAAACAAGGAAAGGGAACCGTTTCATCTAATGCATGCAGTACTTGGTATTAGATGGCACCTCTTGTTGCCACAAGTATTCGAGCTGTAGCCCAAGTTGCTGTACAGAAAACAATTCATCATGATGCAGCAAGAAAATATCAAGAGATACTAGCATAGCATGAGGATAAATTTAGCTTGGCTTCCCTCTTGTCTCTATGTGTATTGTACTTTCTACCTCCGAGGCTCAGGTGGTCTGAATGACCCAATCAAGGGTCCTCCTTGATGGAATTTTCCAGAGGCTGTCAGCACCCTCCTGATCCCCCCCCTCCCTCCTGCTGAGACAACTGGATACAGGTTCTCATGGTTAACCAAGTACTATTAAAGAATGACTGCATTGTTAAGTCCAGCCCTGAAAAAGATAAGGATGTTAGCTGCAGAAAGGCACAACTCACAAACACGGGCAACTCAGAGTAGGCCACTTAATAAACCCGTAAACCCTTGGGGAAACTAGGATGCTTTGCAACACAGATATATTCCCCTTTTACTGGTTGGGATGGTGGGCTTTCATCTTGACCATGCTTTCATCCTTCCAGAAGACTTATTACTCTTGAAGTTCTTTTCTTCGCCATATAACAAAGATCACTTTCTCTCTGTCTGTCTCTCTCTCTCTGCGAACGAAGCCAGGATTAGAAGAGAGACTACGGTGGGGATGGGGACAGATAACAGCCTTGCATCTAAAGAAAACCTGAAGATTTCCTCAGGAGGATCCCAAGAACATATTTCATTCCCAGATGAGCTGGCTCAGAGTGAGTGAGGAAGTGCCATGAGGGATTTCTGATTCAGTCTGAGAAATATTTTGTACAGTCATTCAGCCCGCAGGGGAAGGAGGGAGGGCCTGAAATCAGGAGGCTTAGAAGGTCCTTCTGGGGAAGAGCTCAGCTGTGGTTCTTGAGGGGGTGAGGTACCCTTAAATACTAGATATTCTGGAGAAAGGTGGAGGAGTGGTTCAGATCAGCCAAGCTGGACAAGGCCAAAGGGCCGTCAATCCTTATCTCCTGCAGTCACATAGATGCCTTTGGACCTTACCAGCCCTCCCAGGTGGTAACAGGATCGCTCTGTTTTTTCCAGCAGAGGATGAACAGAGCAATGAGGACAGAGAGGAACTTCATCAGCAAATGCCAGATAAACCTAAAAATGAAGACATGAAAGAAAACGTCAGCAATCGAGGCCAACTGATGAGAAAGAAAGGCAGTCATATAGTTGAGAAGAGAGATGGAAGACAGCATAATGAACATATTCCAAAGCACTGGATAATGAAGGCAAAAAAATCCATTTGGTCCAAAAAGTACTTCAGAAACAGATCGCAGCTCTTTGTACACCAAAGAATACACAGAGTTGAGAAACCTTTTCAATGCTCAGAGTGTGGAAAGAGATTCAGTCACAGTGGCAGTCTTCAGCGGCATCGAATAACCCACACAGGGGAGAAACCGTTTGAATGCTCAGAGTGTGCAAAGAGATTCAGTCACAGTGGCAGTCTTGAACTGCATCGAAGAACCCACACAGGGGAGAAACCTTTTGAATGCTTTGAGTGTGGAAAGAAATTCCGTGAGAATGGCACTCTTCAGAAGCACCAAAGAACCC
>NW_015183808.1:0-4316 GCF_001447785.1 Gekko japonicus
TGTTATTTGCATAATACTGAAGATGCACATGGAGTACTCCAAACACATGCAACTCTAAAGTTATGCAAATAACCCCCCACTGGGCCAATTTGGGTTGGGAAAATAATAATTCAACACACTCATTCCTGTGTTGAATCAGGTTCCTGCAGGCTTTGAAAATATCATTACCTGCAGCTGCTATGTGGCTGCAGTGCAAGCAAATGAGGACTGGCCAACCTGGATCCAAATCGTTAACAAATGTATCGTGAAGACTGGCCCACAGTTAAGGCCCATCCATAGAACCAGGGACAAGTACATGCAATCTGTTCCATTTCTCCATTGTTCCAGTATTTTTGTCTACACAGTATTCTCCTCCTTAAACTCCTTAAAATTCTCAGCTTAAACTTAATTATGCCACCAGTGCACATGCACCTATGGATAAAGCACCACAAAACTGAAAACGTGGAATCATCATGGATGTGTACCTGACCTCCCCCCAGATTTAGAATTGGGGAAGGGCATAAATACTGATATTCACTCATATAAGGCCCTGTGCCTGGCTTGCCTTAGCTGAGAGCTGCCTTCTCCAGGCCAGTAACACTTGCCTAACTGGATCTCATTGGAAGGGAGAAATGCCACTTTCTAGGAAATTTGGAGAATCAAAGAAAACCTAGATGCCTGTTGATGATGATAAGCACCCAAACATGAAAACAACACAGATTTGTCATGATGCCTAAGAATTCCAGATTTTTATAACTGTTCCAGAAAATCATAGTAACAACCAGAAACAGAAACAAACAGAAACCTGTAGAACACTTCAACCTTTCAGGACATTCAGTGGGTGACCTCAGAGTAGCTGTTTTATTGCAAAGGAATTTTAGGAACAGTCTGGAAAGGGAAATTGCTGAATTAAAAGTTATTGCAACACTCAGAACAATAAACCCCCAGGATTTAATAGGGATACTGGTTTCTTATCTCACTATATATGCTAAACTCATTCAGTCCTTACATGTGTATTCTCACCAATAAGGACTATACATCCTCTTTATTTTAGTGTATCTCTTATTTGGAATAGTAGATTGGAATAGTGATTGTAATGTAATGCAATGAATATTTCTCTGATCTGATGACAAAGGAGACATAACACTGCACAATCATTTACCCCACCTCAATGAAAAGTATGCTGTTAGTTACCTCCATGCTTGAGAGGAGAGGAATGGAGCATAACAACAGGATCTCAATTATTTACTCTTAAAATCTCACAGTTAAGAAGGATACATTTATACATTTGTCTCCTATTTTGACATATTTATTTGTTCCACTCTGTTTTTCTCCGTAATTAAATCCAAACAAATGGTGACCATATAAGCTTAGCTTGTTATTCCTGTTTGGTCTTTGCATCTGTTAAGACACCTTCATTGTGTTGTATGCTAATTTGTTGATCACCATCTGCCAATATGTATGGACTGTTAACTTCCATTTCAATGTATCTGAGGAAGTGTGTGTGCACACAAAGGCTTATACCTTGAATAAAACGTTGGTCTCAAAGTTGCCACTGGACTCAAACTTTGTTCTACTGTGTCAGACCAACATGGCTGTCTACCTGAACGAACCAGAAACAGTGATTTTAATGTATATTTTCAGCTTGTCAGTTCCAGACTACACAGTCCCTAGTGATCAGACATACAAATATTCTTTTTACTAGTGTTTTTCTGATACACATGTGTAATCTTGTGCATTTGTAAATATGCATAAGTCATGCTCTTTATTATTGTAAGATTGGTAAAACCTTAAGCCTTTGCCTGTGTTCCCCTGTGTTCCCCTGTAGTGTAGGTGGACCATCACAAAGGGAAACAAAACTTGAGCATCTACCTTTATATCCCCTTGTTTCTCTAGCCCTACGCATTTGCCATGAGTTGCAGGCAAAGCCTTTTTTCCTGCAGAACAGGAAAGGTGTTGCCCTACTGGGGTGGAGTTAAGCTGAGGCTTCTGCTTCTGTCATCCATCTCAGACTGTGGGCAAATTTCTATCGTGGAATAGAGTTGCCATCTCTTGGATGGGGAATTCCTGGTGATTTGGGGGTGGGGGGGTGGAGCCTGGAAAAGGTGGGGTTTGGGGAAGGAAGGGACCTTAACCTGATATAATGCCCCAGAGTCCACCCTCCAAAGCAGCCATTTTCTCCAGGGGAACTGATCTCTGTTGTCTAGAGATCAGTTATAATTCTTGGAGATCTCTGGGGTCCACCTGGAAGTTAGCAATCCCGTAACAGAAAAAAGGGCAGGCTTATGCTTCTATTTCCCTATCTGCTATACCTTTTCCCCACAGATACAAATACATTTTTTTCTCTCGGGCTAGCAAGTATTACTCCAGAGCATGAAAATTCACAGAAAAATGCAGGGCCTAGGCTTATTGTTGGATCCCCAAGCATCGAGAATAAATCCACGTTTTCAAGAAAAGCAAAATTTATTTCAAAGCGTTGAAGACATATTCAAACACGTTCTTTGTTAGAACTGGGGATACACAGTTAGGGCGAGCATAATAAAGGAAATTCAAACAGATACATATCCAATGAATAATATTCCCGCTGGCGGGCTAATGAAACGGTTGCGCGCCCAGTCCATGGGAACCAGGCAGAACATCAGACAAAACACAGGTGCAGTTCTCATGAGATAGCAATAGGCAAGCATTACAACATCTTCTCCCCCACACATCCACCAGTAGTTATCTTAGGCATTCCAGCACAGAAGCAGGATAGTACAAACAAGCCGGGTGCAACAGGGTAAGGATATGTACACAGAGGTCACAGAAAACAGAATGGCAGCTTGCTGACACTTATACAGACTCAGAAAGCTTCCTTTAAGTCTGAGACAGCAGAATGGTTGGTAGAAAGTAGAAATGCTACTCAGGGCAGCTGCTCTGGCACTGCAGAGTCAGCCTGTCCTGGAAGGGGTTGCACTGCCCCAAAGGAACAGGGTTTTTTGTTTTTAAACCTTGGGCTGAATGCAAGCACACTTACCTTTATTGCCAGTGCTAAGTTACAGCAGCACACCTCTGGGAGGAGGCACTTACATTTCTTCCTTGGAAAGATAGCTCCACCAGTTTGTCTTTTCTGAATGGGCTCTCATCATTTCAGAGCACAACAAACTCATAGGAACTAATGCTGTCCGTTAATTCACCACACTGCATCCCCATACATTAATGCAAAACAAATGTTACGGGAAAATATTGTTACTGATATTATAGTATCTGGTGAAGGGCGCTTTGACTCTTGACAGCTCATACCACCCAAATCTTGTTGGTCTCTTAGGTCCTACTGGACTGGAATCTAGCTGATATTGCAGCAAATACATGAGGGTTTTAACTGGAGGCATGAAATCCAGCTGTGTAACTGCTGAAGTCAAAGTAACTCCTCATTTTGGACACTATTGTGTAACACAGTCTCTATATAGCGTACATCGGTACCAATGCTTACAAATTAAAATGTTGTTATTTTAGTTATTGCACCTCTGAAGTGGCAGAAAGAAATTACAGGAGCAAATTCATCCTACTTGGAAGCTTTGCCTTAATTTGGTTGTTATTCAGCAGGTGCTGCATTTTTACAACCTCATCTGTAGTTTGTGCATACAGGCCTCTGTGGTGAGAAAGCTTTATTGATGCTTATGTCTCAAGGCTAAACTCTGGTTCTGAAAACATCCTCCAGGAGCAAGCAAAGGTGATCTGTGATTCAAACTGAACTCCCTTTTGCATGATGTGGATTGTGGAGATTATTTTATTCTGACCTTCTATATTCATCATTGTTGCTCAGGCCGTTTTGGAAAACGAAGACATGGAATGTCTGATGTTCATACAATACGCCATTGTTGCCTTTTTCATTTATACAAACAAGACATTGAATTTAGTGTCATTTTTGCAGCACAGTTCATATTAAGGACAAGTTGTTCTACATAATTATGTACAGATAAAATCATAGCAGGTAACTTGGATCCTGCAATGTGTGTGCAGAGTTATGCTAGATGAATGCAACTTTCCCACCTGCCCCCAGTGCAGTCTTCTGTGCAAGCACAAAATTTTGTTTCTATGGGTCAGTGGACCTGAAGAAACAGTGTGGGGGAGCAAACTGGGATTCTGGAGGGTGAAGTTAGCAAAAAATTTTCATCCCTTCTCCACAGAGGCAAAAACCATTCTGTTAAAGCAGCAGCTGCTGCTCTGATGGAATAACACCTTAGAATCCAAACCTGACATATGCTTTCCTTGGGCAATGCTAACAAGCAACTCTCTTGTTTCTTGCTTGCATGTATGTTTGTACACATAGAACATGCTTGGTGTGTTCAGGTATG
>NW_015183809.1:0-5530 GCF_001447785.1 Gekko japonicus
AAGTCATTGCCTTACTGCAAGAATGACAACAAGCCCAAGAAACACTTCTGTTCCTTTCATGAACCTAAACGTACGTCAGGTTTTTGAGTGCCTAGATCTTCCAAAGGGAGATGGCAACCCAAGCAGTCAGGTTGAAGTAACTCTTCCTATTCCAGAACTACAGAACAGAACCCTAAGGTTCAAGGTAACTGAAGAACTCCTCAGCATGACTATCACAAGTTATCAGTCCCAACAAAAACAGGAGGTCATCTTCAATTATTTGCAACCCTATGGGAAACCATGGTTTGGGACAAGTGGGTAATAGAGACAGTATCAAAAGGCTACTCACTGAAACTCTGTTCTGTTCCTGTCAACAGATTTCTTCAGGTACAAAGGAACAAATGCCCAAGAAAGCATCTTCTTCTCCTCAGTGCCATTAAGCACCTGTTGGACATAGGGGCAATACAGCCCATGCCAGAAGCCCAAAAGTCCTTAGGTGTTCAGTTTTTTTCATAGTACCAAAAATGAATGGGGATGTGAGAGCTATTTTAGACCTCAAATGGCTAAACAGGAGAACAAAAAAGACAAAGTTCAGGGTGGAGACACTAAAGTCAATAATATTATCCATACAGAAGGGAGAATCTCTGGCATCAATACATCTGTCAGAGACCTATTTGCATATCCCAGTTTGGAATTCATATCACAAGACCCTCATTTTCAGTACCAGGTTTTTCCTTTTGGCCTCAAAATGGGACCAAGGGTGTTCACAAAAGTCTTGGTTTCATTGATGGCACATCTGAGGACACAGGGAGTGTCCATATTTCCATATCTAGATGACATCTCACCTTCAGGTCACAAAGGATTTACGTCAATCTGTCTCATGCCTCCAGGATCATGGGAGAAGAATAACTTATATCCATCTCAGATTCCTTCTAGGGGTCATAATAGACACAGCTCAGGACAGAGTCTTCCTGTCTCAAGACAGGCAGGAGAAGATTCTGCAGTCTCTACAGGAAATCACTTGCAGGCCTCAAGTGGAGGTGTTGTTCCTGGCAAGGCTTCTAGGGACCATGGTATCTTGTCAGGATGTGATAAAGTGATCTCAGTTTCATGCTCGCCCACTCCAAAGCTTCCTTCTTCCTTTCCAGGAGGTCATAGCCAGATGATAGTTCAAGCTCGTTCAGCTGCCTGCATCTCTGGTTCTGGAGCTATAGTGGTGGAAGGAACCTTTGACCCCAGGAATAAGCTTTCCCAGGACTGGAAATAGCTCTCGTAGGAGGAAGGCAGGGAAGATCTCTGACCATCACTGCTTTCTACTGGCAATTTGCAGGATCCAAGCTGTCATTTCTTGCTTCCATTCAGACAAACCCATCTGCTACTAATAAGTGGCCCTGACCTGTGTAGCTGAGGTTAGCCTGATCTCATCAGATCTCAGAAGCTAAGGAGGGTAATCCCTGGTTAGTACTTGGATGGGAGACTACCAAGGAAGTCCAGGGTTGTGATGTGGAGGCAGGCAATGGCAAAACACCACTGAAAATCTCTTGCCTTGGAAAGCTTTGACTCACAAAGGTTTATACCCTGGGGGAAGTTTGTTGGGCTTCAAAGTGTTACTGGCTTGAATTATTTTCCTCATAAATGACAGGAAGAGAAGAACTCACCCAGGTGCTTATAAAGAGCTGGACCACTCTTGATCTAAGGGACCCACAATGATCACTGATACAGTTGTGGAATATCCTGATTTCAGTAAAAGATCACAAGAAGATTAGGCTGATTCAGATTGACTTGCCTACACAATGTGCATCAATGCTGAGGAGAGATGTGAACCCGATTCTTTCACATATAGACCACCCCTCTTCATGGGGGTGAGATCATCAGATCTCACTTTGTCTACGGTATAGAAAGGACTTATTCCAAAATTTGACAGTTCTGTCACACTTCACAGTACAGACAACATAGCAGCAGGTGATCCTTTTAGATAGGTTGTAATTTACAACTCTACATACGCATAGCAAGGGTATACATAGCCTGAAGTTAATTAGATATTCCAGGATACAAAATTGTTCAGCAGTTTCCTTCAGAGGTTTCCATACCGGGTATTCATCTTGTATTGAGGCAACAAAGCAAAAACAAAACACTGGCACGTGTTCAGACCTTTTGGATATCTAATCGTAGGGCTGCCAAGCTGGAAATGGTGACAGGAAAAGAAATAAAGGAAAAACAAGGCCACTATCTACTTACAGGAAGTTCTTGCCATAGAGTTCCTGGCAATTTCTAGAGCTACCCAGAAGTGACAAAGGGTAACTCTAGGAATCACTGGAAACTCTATCATTACCACAGAGTGTGTCACTTCCAGGAAGCTCTAAGCACCAGGGACTTATAGTAAGAACTTACATAGACAAGGCCTTATTTTTTAAAAAATTTCTCCCACAACACTGTCTCCCACAGCCCTCCTGCTTATTCCCAGGCACTGCCATGTATTATCTTTTTAAGGACCTGCTAAAATCACACCAAGCAGTGTGGAAAATTCCAAATTTCCCAAATCTACATCAGGTTGGATGTTAAAAAGAAGAGAAGAGTTAGTTTTTATACCCCGCTCTTCACTACCCGAAGGAAGACGTTGTTGTTGTTCATTCGCACAGTCGAGTCTGACTCTTTGTGACCCCATGGACCACATCATGCCAGGCCCTCCTGTCTTCCTCCATGCTCCGGAGTTTGCTTAATTTCATGTTCATTGTTCATTGCCTTGATAACACTGTCTGACCATCTCATCCTTTGCCGTCCCCGTCTTCTTTGACCTTCAATCTCATCCTACATCAATCACTGGGGTGGGAGGTATCAAATCCAGGACCCTCAATTTAGTGGCAAAGCTGATGTTACAATGGGCAGAGACCCATCTAAGGTCAATCAAGGCTTTACATGTGGCAGGACAACATAATACAGTAGCAGGCTGACTCAGCCAGAGTGTTCTAAATCAAGCAGAATGAATGCTGAACAAGACAATCTTCCAACAGATATGCCACAAGTTCAGCAAGGTAGAAGTGGACCTGTTCGTGATGGAACAAAACTTTCAAGTACCAAGGTTCATCTCAAGGACAAGGTCTCAACAAGCCATAGGGGTAGACACCTTACACTATGAGTGGCCAAATCAGCTGCCGCACACCTTTCCTCCCATGCAGATAATACAAAGGGTAGTCCACAGAATCATAGATCTTGAGGCAGAAGTAGTGCTAGTGGCTCCCTTTTGGCATTGGAGGTCATGATTCCTAGGACTTAAAGAGACTGTTCATCATGGAGCCATGATGACTACCAATCAGGGAAGACCTTCTTCTGTAGGGACCTCTCATTTGCTAAGCCTCACAGAGTAAAGTTTGAGTGGCAGCAATTTAAAGAGACAGGATACCCCAACAGGGTTATTAACACATTGATAGCTTCTAGGAAGGGGTCCACTAACAAGATTTATAGTAATTAATGGCGGGTCTTCCAGACTTGGTGTGCTAACTATGGACTGCTGAAGTGGGAGATGTCCTTGCCTTCTTACAAGAAGGTCTGGGAAAAGGCCTTTGTGCTAGCCCCCTCAAAAGGCAGGTGGCAGCAGTTTCTGCAATTTGGGGAGCTAAAAAGGGGAGGTTCCTATCCCAGCATCCCCATCTCAAGAGGTTCATTAGGGGCCCTTCTTTGATTAATCCACCTCAGATTCATTGTTTTCCTACACGGAACCTGAATATAGTGCTTAAGGCCCTCTCCAGAGTCCCTTTCAAGCCTGTGGCTACCTGTCCTCTTAAGGAACTCACATTCAAAACCATTTTCTTAAATGGTATTATCTCAGCTAGGATAGTGTCCAAACTCAAAGTCCTCTCAGTAGACAAGGAGCTCTGTGTATTCCATAACAATAGGGTAGTGCTCTGTCCGGACACCGTTTTCGTTCCAAAGGTTAATTCTGCCTTTCGTAGGCTGGAAGACTTGGTTCTCCCCTCCTTCTGTCCTAATCCCAAGCACCCTCAGGAGAAGGAGTGGCCCTGAGTTTCTACCTGGATAGGACTAAGTCATTACGCAAATCTGATTCCGTTTTTGTATCTTTCAGGAAGGCTTCCCTTGGATGTAGTGTATCTGCTTCCATCATCAGTAGATGAGCTAGAGGCACAGTTCCCTCTAAGCTGCACTAGGGGGCACTGGCGCGCAACATTTCAGAGGCCCGTCAGAGGATTTCTGCTTCACCTCACAAGCAATGGTGGATGGGGAATCTCCTTCTGAGGCCCATAGAATTGGTCCTTCCCCCTGGCTCTGCCCCCTTAGAGGAGTGGCAACCTCAGCAGCCAACAGATCTTTTCTCTCTTCAGAAGTCATTTGCAAGTCCGCCACTTGGAGGTTCATCCATTCTTTTACCAGGCATTATAGGGTCAGTAAGGTGGCCTCCCACTGAGGCAGCCTTTGGAAGGAGGGTCTTACAGCATGCCATCTTGGTCTAGGAGCCATGTCTCTCCCTCCCAGGGACACACTGTTTTTTATGTTCCAGAAGTGGAGACTGTTCTACCCTGGACCACTGGAGAACAGAAGCGTTGTCTGCCTTCTTGGTGGTCCAGGGGTGGGGCAGTCTAATCCCACCTGAGGGTAGTTTTTGGATACAGCTCCCGGTATGGGGGAAGCAGACTGTAGTGTCCTAGATCTTCATCCAACTGCCATTTTTCCTTGTCCTGGTGAGCTTCCTGGGGAGTGTTCAGTATTATGTTCCATGTTATGTTTCTTCCTCTGATCAAGTGCTGAGTAATTAAGGTATAAATTGACTGAAATCCATCATCAAAATTCTTGCTGGGCAGCATAATTGAATGGCAGTGGAAAGTCAGTGTTGACTGCTGGACTATGATTACAGTGACATCTGCTGGTCATATCGCAGTAACTCAGTCTTTCATTTTTCATTTAGCCTAAAAAGGTAAAGGTAAAGGTTCCCTTGCTCGAAAGCCAGTCGAATCCGACTCTAAGGTTGCGGTGCTCATCTCCGTTTCGAGGTCGAAGAGCCAGCGCTGTCCAAAGACATTTCCGTGGTCATGTGGCCGGCATGACTAAACACCAAGGCGCACAGAACGCTGCTGCCTTCCCACTGAAGTGGTACCTATTTACTTGCAATTTCTTGCTTTCGAACTGCTTGGTTGGCAGTTTAGCCTGGTTCACTGCAAAAATGTCCATTTTTCATGCTATATTGACCATTAAGTAGATATTTCATAATCAGAAACAGTTCAAGCATCATAGTTTGTGATGGAAAAAGACACTTGCAACAATATTATAAAAGTAAAACAACAAGCAACGTAGGTGCGCAACAATTCCCGGTATTATTTCTAAAGAAAACCCATGTCCAGTGTAATACTAAACAGAGATACATTCTTCTATATTCATTGAACTCAGTGAACTTAGAAGGGTGTAACTCTGTTTGGGATTGCTCTGATAGTGTCATTCATTTAAGACCAACCAACACAGTGCATAAGCTTCTGGATTCCCCATAACTCATCAGGTTTAATAGTACTGGACACCTTGAAAGCTTCCACAATGTCTTATTTAT
>NW_015183810.1:0-3876 GCF_001447785.1 Gekko japonicus
GCCGGTCTCTACCCCAGGAGAACAGCCAATCCTGCCACCTAGTCCACCCGCGATCACGGAAGGGGCCCCAGCTGCAGGAGTTGCAGAGCCAGAAGGGCCTCCACAGGTAACACACCCCGACACAGCTGGCAGGGCCCCCAAGCTGTTCGCCACCCACAGCCTGCCAGACACCCCCAAGGCCCCAGTACCAACCCCCCGACGGTCCACTAGAGAGCAACGGTCCCCATCTTATTTGAAGGACTACGTCACCTAGGGTGGGTCCGAACTATGGGCGGAGGGATGTAGTGTATGCTGACCACCACCGGGGGCCAGCGAACAGCCAGAGCTTGACTCTGGAAGAACAATAGGGACTAGGCTCCTAGTCCCTCCACTGGGGAACCAATGGGAACCGTGGCGGGAGATTCAAACCCACCAATGGTGACCAGGGGTGTGTCCCCATGTATGTATATAGTTGGCCTGCCGGCCATTTGTTCCTTGTTCTTGTTGTGTACCTAATAAAGCGTGCCATGCACCAAGTCGTTGTCTGTCATCCATCCATGCGGCAACCCACTACACAATAGAAAGGGAAGGGGAGGGAAGGAGGATTGGGGTGGACAAAAGGGACTACAAAGCAATGGTCATGATGGTCAAAATGGTGGTCAAAATGGTCAAGATGGTCACAGAGAGTTACCAGAACAGGTTAAAAAGAGTGGGATCTCTACTTTAATGACATCATCAGTAAAGAGATCTTATGCCAGCACGGTGAAAGGGGTATTGCAGGAGGAAGCATTGAGAGCTGTTGGTGGCAAGGAAGGCCCCGAGAGGGTTGGGAATACTAAGAATGATGTCCCTAGGAGGACGATTGATTATGATCTTGAAAGACTACTCGATGATAGACTGTTGGAAGATTTCTTGCAGGAACAGGGAGGTGATTCATACTTTGACCCACGTGCTAGATATGTGATCCGTCTTAGGTATAGAGGGACAGACCCAAGAAAACTGACAGAAGACTATCTTATTAATGATATTCTGCTTGATTTTTTACAAAATCCTAAACAGGATATTCTGGCTCTTATTATGCCTCATAGGTCATCCGAAATTGATGTTTGTATAGTTTCAGAGGGACCATATCAACGGTTTTGGATATGTTTGAGTCAGGCTACTAGGCCGGGGACAGGCCCTTTATGTGAATTTGATGTAATACCACTCTTTAGACGCGATGCCCGAGTTTAAACCATCTTCTTTTGTACCACAAGTATTCCTGAACAGGATGTTGAGCTTTGGTTAGAAAATCGGTGTAAGGTTCTTATGCCTCCCACAAAGAAATTAAATGAATGTGGAATTTGGGGTGGGGAGTACAAAGCTATAATCGTGTTACAAAGAGATCACAATAACCGTATTAGACATCTCCCTAAATATTTCTTTTTAGGTTCTGACAGAGGGGTGACCAGGTATAGTGGACAACCCCCCGCATGGTTTCAATGTGGGGGCTATGATCATCTAAAAGTAAAGTGTATTTCACCACTATGTTCTCATTGTGGGAAACGGGGACATTATTCACATTTATGTAAACCAGATATCTGTTATAATTTGTGCCAGGCCTCAGGTCACCCTTATTTGTTATGTCCTTTGGCATTTTACAATAAGGAATTTCCAGAAACCTTCGAGAATTTAAAACGGACTTACCGGTATGAGAAGAACAGTAAGGGGGTGACGAAGGTAAATACGCAGGAATTTAGTGACAAATCTGGTGTTAAATCAACAGGTAGGGAATTGGAAGGCCGAAGTGAATCTCTAACTGAGGGATGGACCCAGGTTACACGAAGGAAATCAGTCAGAAGTCAGATGAAAGAAAGGGAATATAACAAGAAAGGGGCAGAACAAGGGGAGGAACATAAGAACAGGTTTAGAGTACTACAGAAACATGATAACTTATGTGATGATTCTGTGGAGGTAATAGAAGGAGATTTTGAACAAAGGGAGGAGAAGGGTAGGAATACTGGACTAACAAGTAAAGATATGCTCAACTGTACAACCAATTTCACAGAGTGTACATAATGTTATACCTAGACCTATCCAGAAGGTTAATAATTCTGTGTTTTCTGTGGGTTAGATAGTTCTGCTGACCTAACTTCAGAATCTTTAGTAGAAATACGAAAGGGGAGAGAGGGAGGAGGTGGTATTGGAAAGGAAATACAAACCAACCCATTAGAACAGGGATTTAGGGTACAAGACATCTTAGGGGCCAAGAGACCTTCCCAACAAAAAAAGGGGAGGAGGGGGGACTGTCAGACTCCTCACAGCATCATAATGAAGTACACGCTTGTACAAAAGGTTTTACTTTATTTGAAGCTAAGGTGCATAACAGGATCACTGTTCAGAATTAGAGGGATTCACATGTCAAAGCATATTATAGGACATTCAAACTACTGAGGCCCAATTGCGGGGTTTCCCGCGCGCACCTTTAGGCTTGAGAACAAACGTTCCTAGGCAGTATATGTTCTCTCTTTCTCACGGTGCTTCATGAGAGCTTCGGTACACTAACAAGCACTTGCAACCATCTGTGGCCTTGGGAGATATAAACGTTTCAGCAATCAACATAGGCATGCACATCTACAGAGCTACGGCTGAAAGTGAAAGCAGACAAGCGAATACAGTAATACAAAACAAAACATTGGCAGCTCGCTGACAGGGACATACATCAAAATATAACTAAGGAAGGCCCCGTTCATACGAGCCCATTTGGGCCGGGAGCGGGACGGAACTGGGGCGGAGCAAACAGGCGCGATCTCACCTCAACATCTGGAGAGCGTGCCGTCTCCGTCCCTGATCCGTCCCAACGGCCCAAACTGCGTCGCAAAAAACAACCACCTCTCTAGGTGGTTGCATCCATTGGTGCGGCGCAGGCAGGGCTGTGGGATCGGCGGTGCGTCCCGGCCCCCCAGCCGTACTGCGCAGTTCGGCAGCCTCCCCCCTCCCCTCGGACTTTTCCTCCCCGGCATCTGAGCGTGCCGGGGAGTGCTGCGCCGCGGCTAGGGGATCCGTGGGATCCCGCCGCGGCGTCTCAAGTTTGGAGCGGCTCTGAGTAGCCGCGTTTCAGCCGGCCAGTGTGCCCGGGGCCGAAGTAAAGCAGAAGGCAAACAGAGAAAAGGAACAGGAAACTCAAACAAGGAAAAAGCAACCCACTAAGGTTTCAGAAGATTACCTTCACCTAGTGGCTGAATTTATGCAGCCTATTGAAAAGAACATTGGTGCTTGCAGGTTCTAATGAAGTAAATGAGATAATACCACAGAAACCCCCATTACAATTTCAGTCAAATAAGACCAAACAAGATAGTCAGATACAAAAAAAAGACACAAAAATAGGCAGAATCTAGTGAAGGTAGAGAAGTTAGAGGATCACATCAAACTCTCTCCTATGCCAGCATTGTGACAGGGAGAAGACAAAAAATTCAGGAGCAAAGTGAAGGGGCCCAAAGAGGCGATAAGGAACGATATGGGTTTCCAGGTCATTTAGGCAAGGAACGAGAACGAGATCAATGTCCAACATCAGGAGGTTCAACATCGGGAGGGAGGCAGAGATATGCTGAGGGAGATATCCCTAGGAGGGTTATAGATTATGAACAAGAACGTATACTAGATGATCAGATACTGGAACAATTTTTTGAAGAATGTGATGAGAGGGAAGAGGATTCATACGACCCTAGGCAAAGATACGTAACAAGGTTTAGATATAGAGGTACTGATCCCCAGAAACTTCTGGAATCTTATATAATTGATACTATTTTATTTCATGTGTTAAAAGTACCACAAGAAGATATTCTAGCCGTTATTATGCCACCGGGCATGAGGGAGACTGATGTGTGCTTGGTGTCAGAAGCTGCTTATCAAAGATTT
>NW_015183811.1:0-4002 GCF_001447785.1 Gekko japonicus
TCATGCTGGAACTCAAACTCTCAAAAAAACTATCTTATCTTCAGTCACGGTCAAGATCCTTGTGCTGTGGTGGTAGCTGTGAGGGGCTGTGAGTCCTTGCAGATTGACTTCCTGGGAAGGGAGGATTTGGTCATAAAACAACCTCGCTCACCTGCCTCGGTGTGGAAGCAACTGTGCGTTCTCGGTCCTAGTCCCAGCTGTCAGCCTTTGCTCCTGAACAATGTTTTTGTTTTTTTTAAAAAAAATCTGTGCAGCCAATCAAATCTCAGATGGGCAATCAGAAAGTTTGTTGGGGGAAAGCCCCAACTAGCACTGCCCGCTTTCTAAAAACCCTTGGGGAGTGCTAAGAAAAGAGCTGGTGGGCACCATGGCACCATGTTCAGGATCCCTGCCCTAGACCAACTGAAATGAACAGAGCAAGTTACACATGAAGCGTCTCTGGGAAATGAATAGAATTTTATTTAATGTGCTTTATTTTCAACCAGCTCCATGTTATGAGCTCACAGTAGCTTGCAGCGACATTTCCTCCAAAAACATCTCTGTCCCCAAGGCGCTTACGATGGGCACTTTATTACTTCTAATACAATGTCATGGGTCTTTGCTCCACTGAGGCTGACTATTCCTCAGATGAGGAAGAGGCGTGGAGCAATCCAGCCTCCTCTGGAGTCAGCCCAGAAGAGGAGCTGACTCCTCCCAGCACCTGAGGGACAAGAGGCCCCAGCAGCAGCACAGGAGGGGCAGCAAGGCAAAGAGACTGAGATGCAGCCAGAGGGAGGGTCTGGTCCAGAGCCTGGCCCAGCATCCCCAGTTGGAGACACTCTGAGGCCAGAATCCCCACCTAGCTCACCCAATTGTCCCAGATGCAGGGCATGGCAGTGTCTGGATGTGCAGGACAGAAGGAGGAGTGCCAGACTTGAGCTGTTGCAAAGGCTACGTGAGGGGCTGTGAGTCCTTCCAGAATGACTCCCTGGGAAGGGAGGATTTGGTCATAAACAACCCCGCTCACCTGCCTCAGTGTGGAAGCAACTGTGCGTTCTCGGACCTAGTCCCAGCTGTCAGCCTTTGCTCCTGAAAACTCTGACGGATTTCCCGGCTTTCTGACCTTCGGCTCTGTTTCTCGGCTTGCTTTTGGACTGCGTATCCAGCTTTCAGTAAAGGGTATCTGTGGTGACCGGACAGACCCAGCACATACAAAGTCAGTGATGCCAAGAGATAACCTGCGACAAGATGGGCCCAAATGAAACAACAACAGAACACCACTGGTGGGTGGTCACACTACTTTGGCCACCTCTGGGTTGGGATCCTGGGGATGATGGGGTTTGGAGAGGGGAGGGACCTCAGTGGGTTATATGTCCGGAGGTCGACTCGGTGCCAGTGACCCCGGACTCGAACCAGAAGGCTCCGCACAAAGATACACTCTGGAGGGAGAGATGCCCCCTTGACGAGGGCCCCAAATCGAAAAGAAGGGGCACCACCAAGGACCCAGCTGCCAAGAACATGATAGGACGAGCACAAGAAATGGAAAGGGATTCCCTGCAATACAGGCCCATAGCTACAGTGGGGCATCTTGGGGCCTGGCCCCCCAGCATACTGCCAAGGCTCCCCGACTTCCCATCCAGCCCAATTTTTAAATTTTTTGTGGTGCTTCCTTGGGGTATGTGCAGGGTGCCCCTCGAATTAAAAAAAATCCTGGCTACGGGACTGCCACAATATGCAGTGGTATGCAGCCAAAGCACGGGCAACAGGAGAAAGGGAGCAGGAGGAGGTGAGCCTAAACCCACACATCAAGTCCCACCTGTTGTGAGAAAAATGTGTGTGTCTGCACGTGTCTGTGAATGCATGTTTACCCGTGTCACCCACACTCTCCCCTCGGTTCGTGTGTCCCCTGAGTGTTGCCTCCTTACCAAAGGCAGAGGTGTAAGCCTGGAAATCACTAAGGCGCTGGCAGAGACACTCAAAGGTCTCTTCTTAAAATAAAACTTATCTTTATTATAGAAAAACATTCAGAGATTTACCTGGCAAGGTGACCAGCAAGATGCTATGCCAGCTTGCCAACACAATAGAATCCTATTTCCTAAACATTGATAGTAAATACACAGGAAAATAAACATGCAAGCAAAGTTTCAATAAACATCCAAGCAAAGTCCCCCCCCCCCCCAAAAAACACAAAGCCTTTTCGGGTTGATTCCAAATTCTCAGGAGAAATAAGCCTCTCTCCTGATCCTTCAAGAATCAACGACGATCTGTTGGATTTTACCAGTATTTATGCCAAATGTTCAAAGAGGTCCCTTACAGTTGTAAATTAACAATTTAGAAGTTGAAAATGTTTTACTGGTGTTGCTTCCTCGGTTTCACGCAACAAAAGTTACGTTTTACAGGATCAATACAGTGTCATTGTTTATTCCTGGTGTTCCCACATGGGAAATAAACTGTTCTTTGATGTTATCTCTGAGATGGGGTGTGTGAACTGTCTGTATCTCAGGAAGTTAGTTTGTCTTTTGGATTGAAGTCTGCCAGCTGCCCAAATGGCCTTTCTTGTGAACAACTGCAGTTTGTTACCTAGGAAATTGTCACATCTGTGGAGATTTCCTGGGAATGGAATGTTGACCAAGAAAGAGATTTGCTTGGAACAGGGTTTGCAAAGAATCATGGGGTTTGGTTAAATGAAACAGGCCAAGGCTGTCTGCTGTTTTGCTAGCAATGAGAGACAGGTACATGGATTTTATAAACTATTTGGTTCATTTCAAACCCAAACCTTCAATATTTCTAAAATTTCTTACCACACCACCCAAAGGAGTCAGGACAACAAAAGGAGAAGAACTTCTCTTTTGTGGACTGCTTCTTCAGATTGTTGTAAGGGTGTTTTTTTTGTTTTTTGTTTTTAAGGTGCTGAATTCTTGAAGTGCTTGAAGTAGGAGGGAATTGGTTAGTATCAAGTGGGTAGCCGTGCAGTCGAGAAGCTACTAAGCTTAGAGACGCTTAACGGAAAAGCATTGTCTGTTTTTGAAATGGGTGGAGAAGTGATACTTGGAAGGTACTCTTAACTGTAGCATACACAGAGATGGCTGTGATTGATGACGTGAGTTCTCGAAGTAATTCCTTGTCTTGCTTTCTCTGGAGACGCCACAACCACTTGTAATAGAAAAAGGCAATTACAAGATTCTGTCCTGCAATAGAAATATTTCGCTTGCTCTGAAAAGTTGCAAAAGCCAAACATCTCTAGGTTTAATTTAATTTAAAACTTCTCCTGGAGTTGATAAGTCATCCTGGATCTAATATTTTTGGCTACATTTTGACTTTCATTACCAAGAGTAGCTCTGAGCCTTCCATCACTTGTAGGAAACAGCATTGCTACTGGATGGCCCAAGCTAGCCTAATTTTGTCAGATCTCAGAAGTTAAGCAGGGTCGGCCCTGGTGAGTACTTGAATGGGAGACCACCACGGAAGTCGAGGGTTGCTATGCAGAGGCAGGCAATGGCAAACCACTTCTACCCGGACCTAAATAGTCCAGGCAAGTCCGATGTCACTAAATCTTGGCTGCTAAGAAGAAGAAGAAGAGAAGAGAAGAGATTGGATTTATACCCCGCCCTTCACTCGGTGTCTCAGAGTGGATTACAAACTCCTTTCCCTTCCCCTCCCCACAACAGACACCCTGTGAGGTAGGTGGGGCTGAGAGAGCTCTGACAGAAACTGCTCTTTTTCAAGAACAGCTCTTATCAGAGCTACAGCTTGCCCAAGGTCATCTAGCCAGGTGCAAGTGGAGGAGTGGGGAATCAAACCCGATTCTCCCAGATTAGAGTCTGCGCACTTAACCACTACACCAAACTGGCTAACCAAACATAACCAGTACACCAAAAGTTGTTTAGGTTTCCAGCTCACTGATCTTCCTCAGATATAATCGGCGTGCACGGGCTTAGACAAGCAACTTACTCTTTACTTTAAAAAAAATTAGTTTTTTATTTGTTTTGATGTATAACATTTCATATACATTCATAATCCTTT
>NW_015183812.1:0-3958 GCF_001447785.1 Gekko japonicus
GATTCAGACCTGAGTCTCTGAGACCGTCCCCTGAAGCTCTATCCAGGTCTCCGTTCTCACGTTTATAGGGCAACTGCTGTTGAGCAGGACCCTGCAGCCACTCGTCGTAGGTGAGTCATGCAGGTCAGGTGGCCACAAGTCACCCAGCGGTTGCTGCCAGGGGCCTAGGATCGTTGTTACGTATTGGAATTGAATCATCCCTGATTGAATCACCCTGGAGACTGGCTGAGCCTGAAACACAAGAACAACAGCCGACCAGGACTCTGGAGTAAACCAATCAAGTGGCAGTGTTTGGAAATAGCCTATCACAGGGAGTGGTCTGTGTGGGGGAGGGTGTTTTGCATGAATATAAGCAGATATGAAATCTCTAATAATATGCGTCTCAAACCCAGTATATTTTAGTTGCCAACTTCCAGCTGGGACCTGGAGATCTCCCAGAATTCAAACTGAACTCTGGCCAATTGGGGTCAGTTCCCCTGGAGAAAAGGGCTGCTCTGGAGGGCAGATTCTGTGGCATTATAAATCCTGAATTGCTGCCTGGGCAATGAGAGAGTTGGAAGGGGCCCCACGGGGCCACCTAGCCCAACCTCCTGCTCGGTGCGGGGTCAGGCCCCAGAGCACCCCTGACAAAAGAAGTGTGTGTCCAGCCGCTGCTTGAAGAGGGCCAGGGAGGGGGTGAGCTCACCCCCTCCGCCTGGGCAGCTGATTCCACCGCTGGACAACTCTGATTGTCAAAACGTTTTCCCTGAGATCCAGCCGGTCCCTTCCCGCCCTTCATTTAAACCCACAGGCTTGCCAGTCCCTCATCCTCCGCTGCCCACAGGAACAACTCCCGGCCCTCCGCTGAGGGACACAGCCCTTCAGGTAAGTAAAGGGCTTCAAATATTTTCAACCCTTTCCGCCTGCGGGCTTTTGTCTTCCTCCCACTAGCAGCACCAGTTAGCGAAGTGACCCTGGAGTGAGTGGCTAAGTAGGCTCATAGGCCGGTGGCTCGCTCTCCCTGAGTCCCACGGACTTCCTTTCTTGAGTCTGCGAGGGAGAAGCAAGTGAGCAAGCATTTAATCTTCTGAGCCAAGCTGGCCTCTTTCTCTTTCTGGTTGCCCTTGCTGTGCTTAAAGAGTGGCTCCCCTCTAGCCGGAATTAGTTTCTCTTTCTGGTTGCCCTTGCTGTGCTTAAAGAGTGGCTCCCCTCTAGCCGGAATTAGTTTCTCTTTCTGGTTGCCCTTGCTGTGCTTAAAGAGTGGCTCCCCTCTAGCCGGAATTAGTTTCTCTTTCTGGTTGCCCTTGCTGTGCTTAAAGAGTGGCTCCTGCTTCAATTTAGTAAGCCCATAAATATTGTTGCACTTTTGTGTGTCAGGAGGTACTCCTTGGATGCGTGCACAGAATAACATTCTACTCATGTTACTAACCGACTGATGAGCTGATGTAAACTGTTAGGTTTATGACATGTTTATGTTTACGGCAAGGTCTCCTCTGTTATTTAAATAATGTTAGATTACGGTATGGAGGTATCAAAACCAATGTTGTTCTTTTATATCAAGTTAGAGTTATGTTTTTGACTGTTATATGTTGGAAAGAAATAAAAGTTATTGAAAGTAAAAATGAAGTAAAATAAGTGAACCCAGAGGTTGAAAACCCTCAAGCTTTAATTAATGACTCTACACACACAAATAGTTAATCATGAAGGCACAGGCCAGCTTGGTGTAGAGGTTAAGTGCGCAGACGCTAACCTGTGAGAACCGGGTTTGAGATTCCCCACTCCTCCACTTGCACCTGGATGGATGACCTTGGGCAAGCCACAGTTCTCTCAGAACTGATCTTGAAAAAGAGCCATTTCTGTCAAGAGCTCTCTCAGCCCCACCTGCCTCACAGGAGGGTGTCTGTTGTGGGGAGGGGAAGGGAAAGGGAGTTTGCAAGCTGCTCTGAGACTCTGAGTGAAGGGCGGGGTAGAAACCCAATCTCTTCTTCTTCATCTTCCTCTCCTTCTCCTTCTCCTCCTGCTGCTGCCTCTCTTCCATCCCTCCATGGAAAAGGCCAATCTAACCGCCTCATCTCCAGCAGGGCGAGCGGGCAGAGGCTGTGCTTATTGGGAAGGCCCAGGCAGCTGCCTCTCTTCCGTGCGCCTGCGCCAGGCACAGCAGCCGCCCGCGGACTCTCTCCTCTCTCCTTTTGACTGTAGCCTGAACGTAAACTGAATAAGTTTTTACCTTCTATGAAACTCTGTTGGTCTTAAAGGTGCCACTGGACTCTTAACTTTGTTCTACTGAATCAGGCCACCGGTCCATCAATGCTCCCTCCAAGCTATGGAGTCTCGTGAGCAGAAATTCTACTTTGTGAGCTGCTGGCATCAAAGGTGTGGGCGGGCAATTTGGGTGCTGCGTCCGTTCGTTTGCGGTGGAGCCCTCCTCCCTGAGCGAAGGCAAAAACGTGTGAGCCAGAGGCTTAAAAACTGTGAGCTACCTTGCACTCACTCAGCTTAGAGGGGGAACCCTGGTCAGTATACACATGAGCACACACGCAGCTGCCGGCTGAGTCAGACCCTGGGTCCATCAGAGTCAGTGTTGTCTACTCAGACTGGCAGGAACTCTCCAGGGCCCCAGGCAGACGTCTTTCACATCGCCTCTTCCGTGGTCCTCTTAACTGGAGATGCTGCCAGGGATTGAACCTGGGGACTTTTGCATGCCAGGCAGAGGCTCTGCCACTAAGCCACCGTCTACACAGACGGGCAGTGGCTCTGCAGGGTCTCTGGCTAAGGTCTTTCGCATCATCTCCTGCCCAGACCTTTCACCCGGAGACGCCGGGGATTGAACCTGCAGCCTTCTGCAAAGCTTCCCGGAGGGGGGAGGGGGCTGCTCCCTCAGGTCCCCAGTCAGAGAAGCTTGCCTGGGGGGGCTTCCTGTGTAGCCCCTCACCCTGTTCTGAGGGCGCTGCATTTGGGGAGGGGGCTGGCAGGTGGTGTGATGGTGGGGGGGCTGCACGACCCCCTCACAAAGTAGAATTTCAGCTCACGAGACTCCGTAGCTTGGAGGGAGCATTGATGGACCAGTGGCCGGATTCAGTAGAACAAGGTTAAGTGTACACGCTCGTATTCTACATTCGTCCTCCCCCCATGATCAAGGGGCACAGGACCGAAGAGCTGCCCCGCAGCAGGATCAGACCGGAGGCTCTCCGAGTCCAGCTTCCTCCACCCCCCCTGGGCGGGCAGCCATCCGGATGTCCCCGAGAAGCCCATTTGCTGGGCACGAGGGAAGCACGAAGGCCTTCCTTCCCCTGGCATCCAGAGGTACACTGCTCCCAAGGATGGAGGTTCCACTGAGCAACCACAATTAACTGCCCTTGACAGAATGCTCCCCCCTCCACTGTTTCCTTGGCAGTTTGGGGTCGTGGCTAAGTGCGCGGACTCTAATCTGGGAGAACCGGGTTTGATGATTTCCCCACTCCTCCACTTCCACCTGCTGGATGACCTTGGGCAAGCCGTAGCTCTGATAAGAGCTGTCCTTGAAAAAGAACCGTTTCTGTCAAGAGCTCTCTCAGCCCCACAGACCTCACAGGGGGTGTTTGTTGTGGGGTGGGGGAGGGAAAGGAGATTGTAAGCCGCTCTGAGACTCCCTTGGGTAGTGAAGGGCCATGGGGCATGAATCCAATCTCCTCCTCCTCCTCCTCTTCTTCCCTAGTTGTTTGTCTGTTTCTTTTTGCCCCACTTCTCTCCCAAGGGGGACCTAGAGCAGCTGACCCACTTCTCCTCCCTGTTATCCTCACAACAGTTCTGGGGGGGGTTTGAGGCTGAGAGCTTGTGAGGGGCCCCAAGGTCTCCCAGAAAGCTTCCATGGCACGAGCGGGGATTCAGACCTGGGTTCCTCCGGATTGGAGCCCTGCGGGAGCTTAGCTTCCCTACCAAATAGGATCCCAGGGAGGCGGGGAGAGGTCAGGAAGCTGGGTGGGATGGCTCATTCTGAAGA
>NW_015183813.1:0-3742 GCF_001447785.1 Gekko japonicus
TCCAGCCTTGGAAACTTTGTTGTCAGTTTCAAACTAATCATGCCAGTTTTGAGAAAGCCCCCCCCCCTTGTGTTCACTTCTCATTTTCCTGCACAGAGCTTGCAAAATCTCAGCCCCCTTGCATGGATTTGTGACTGTGCTTTGAGATCAGCCCTGTTGAGCTGACATTGCCAAATTGACATTGGATTCTTCTGGGCACTCTGTGATTGCAGTGGTACTGCTGGGCACTCTGTCCATTTTACCAGTTCTGCTGTACTTGCAAAAATGCTTCGTTGCTTGGATTGTGATTGAGCTGGCATTGCCACATTGGCACTGGGTTCTGCTGGGCACTCTGTGCATTGCACGAGTTCTGCTAGGCTTGCAAAAATGCCTCCCTTCAGTTTCTACTGCAGAGATTCTCTGGTTTGACCTTAGTCCTGTTGAGTCTGCATTGCCACAGTGGCACTGCTTCTGCTGGGCACATTGCACTGGTTCTGCTGGGCTTGCAAAAATCCCGCACTTCAGTTTCTACTGCAGAGATTCTCTGGGACTTTGATTCAGTTCTGCTGGGCTTATATTGCTCTTGCTTTTTTGCTGTTTTTTCTCCACTGGAAACAATGGAGGATGGGGGCATTTTCTTGGGGGGGGGGCTGTAACTTGGACCCCTTAAATCCAATCCTCACTAAACTTGGAGGTCAGGTAGAAGAGAGTCAGCTGGAGAATTTGGTGTCCCTAGCAGACTGGGGGGCATTCTACCTCATCACAAACCTCATGAATCAAACTGGTTTGTTTAGCTCTTAAATGTTTGTGCCCATTCGTGGTTCATGAACCAGGCACCCCACAAATCAAAACAAACCACATTTTCCTGGTTCATGCCCATCCCTACAATCCCTACACATCAGCTTTCCCCAGTCACTGCTTCTTTGGCATAAATTACCCATTGGAGTTCAGATCACAGATCCTCATCACGTATCATCTCCACTTCAATTTCAAGTGTTTTTAGTGGTCCTTAGGACTGATAGAAGTTTGAAAAACCAGTGAGTCAGTCTGGGATGAAATTTCAGACGCTAAACAGGGAGATCAGCAGGTGGTCAGGACATAAGGATTCATTGCTTCTAAGCAATTCCATGACCCTTCCCAATGACCCATCTGCCCTTAAAGTGTGCGTTCTTCCCGTCTTCCTTTGCTCTAAGTAGGAGAAACAATGGACTTGTACAAGGAAAGTCCACTTCAAAGTCAATTTAATAGAAATGCCAGCCAAATTCAAGTCATATGCCCAGTTCCTGCTTTATTTCCATCCCCTCCTCTCTTCAAGTAGTGTCTCACAGTTGCAGTCCCATGCTGTATTTTGTAATCTTGATGTTGTACAAACATGTCCCATATAGCCCTTCTGAGGGGGCTGCAGAGTCCAGACATTTATTTATTTACTTGATTTCCCACCTTTCACCCCAATGGGAACCCAAAGCGGCTGACATCATTCTCCTCTCCTCCATTTTATCCTCATAACAATCCTATAAGTTAGGTTCGGCGGAGAATGTATGACTGGCTCGAGGTTACCCAGCAAGCTTCCATGGTATGACTGGGGATTTGAACCTGGATTGCACAGATCCTAGTCCAACACTTTAACAACTACACCAGCTGGCTCAGTGCAATAGAATCCAGTTACCTTAACTGTATCTTCTCAGCCTCACAAAGAAGGAGAACTATTCACTGATGAACACTTCTTCTGACCAAAAATATCGGGAGCTAAGATAGTAAAGGTAAAGGTTCCCTTGCTTGAAAGCAAGTCGAATCTGACTCTAGGATTGTGGTGCTCATCTCCGTTTCAAAGCCGAAGAGCCAGCACTGTCCGAAGATGTTTCTGTGGTCATGTGGCCGGCATGACTAAACACCAAGGCGCACGGAATGCTGTTACCTTCCCACCAAAGTGGTACCTATTTATCTACTTGCAATTTCTTGCTTTCGAACTGCTAGATTGGCAGGAGCTGGAACTAGAGATGGGAGCTCACTCCGTCATGCGACACCCGGGTCTCAAACTGCTGAACTACTGACCTTCCACAGCCTGCAGTTCAGCGTCTTAACCACTTGAGCCACCGCAGCATGTCTAAATTACATATCATTTATAAAAATATGAGCACAAGGATACAGAAGGACAGCCAAGCAAGAGTCTCTCTCTTTTCCATGTTAGCTCCCTCTCCTGTTCAGATCTTCTCCTCAGAAAGACTCCATGTGACAATAGATTCTTGTGCTTGTGTGTCTCACTCAGGTTTACTCAGGCCTTTGCTATTGTAGCTTTTGGGCTGAATGAAAAAAAAATGTCCCCACATGAAAGAGTTAAAAATACAAGAGAAAAGTACAAAAATGATGATTTTGTCTATCTTGTTGCTAAGGCTGTGAAAGCACTTCCTGGATAAATAAACATGCCGAGCATCTAATGGAGAATTGCAGATCTCAGTCAGACCACCAGCTGTTGCAGAACACCATTTTGCTTTAATGGAACAGGAGATTTCGAGCCACTCTTGGTGGAATTCAACATCAGCCCTCAGGGGAAAAAATAATCCACATTCTTTGAAAATTTAAATCTTGGAAACCATCTAAATAAGCAAACAGAATTTGTGACCTTGGGGCAAAGACTGGATTTTGTTTGTTTTGGCACTGGGGATGCAAAGCCTAACATATGTTCAAAAATATCTGCTGATAATGCTTGCTGATGTTCACGAATCAGTGACAATGTATACCCATCTTAAAATAAATGAGGGCACTGGCCTTGAGATAATTCTTTAACAGATGTAATTACAGATGTGGGCACCAATACACCAGCGTTCAGTATTTATTAAAGGTTGCCCTGGTAGCTAACTTCCTAGAGCTTTGCTGGAGGCCATACCTCTCTCTAACAATCCATCAAACTGAGGTGACATTGTGCATAATTGTCAGAATTGGGCACAACACTCTTGGGGTTCCAAATGTCACTCAACAATGCCACTGTAGCAAATAGTTCCCCCACCCTTTAATTATCTTTGAGAAGTCAAGAAAATAGCTGGGCATGCCAATGAGCCAATACAAGTTTACACTAAAGGTATTTAGTGCCCTTGCTATGCAGAACTCACTGGAATTCAACTCAAGTACTCAACAAGTGAAATCCTCCAGCAAAGCAGACCTCTGGAGGACCCATGTCATATTGTTTTGCACACATCACACAAGGGCCTCTGCTTTTGCCCATGGCTAGTTTTGAATGAAGAGGCATGCATCTCTGAATTTGCAATAGAACCAAAACACTGAAAGCGAACAGGAGGTACATGTGAACCCTTAGTGCCTTATTAAGGGAAATATGAACATTTGTATTACAAAAGATGGACTGTTTTGAAAGAAATCACAAGCATAGTCTTCAGGTAGCTCAAACCACGACTAGCAGAATCCATGCTGTGACTTAGTGGATTCACAGTTTCTAGCCTAGTCCAGAACCCAAGCAGTTCATGTGAATTTATATCCCCCCACTAGTTGAAGGTGACTGTGAAGCAAAGGATTAGATACAATAATGAAGGGCAAATCTAAAAGCAGCTGCTATAGTTGTTACCCTTTTTTCTGAAGTGGGACCCTTTCTGAGACCCTGTGCTGCAGCCTGGGCTTTTGGCTTGGACCCAAGTTCCCTGGCATGGATTGAGGAAGTGGCAGAGGTAGGCTACACCAGCCAGCAGCAATGTGGGTCTAGGAGGCAATGGGTATATGCTACACCTACTGGGTTGCATCCAGCTAGCTTTTTCAC
>NW_015183814.1:0-3882 GCF_001447785.1 Gekko japonicus
CAGGCCCTGCCTGGGGGTTGGCAACCCTGCACTGAGTCTGCATGAGGCATGAGAACTGAGGGGTTGGGGTGAGGGCTTTGTGACCAAGGTGACTTTGAAGGAACTGAACTGAGAGAGCGACTCCGGACCCAGATACTTGGGGACGATCCCGGCGAGCGGGCGATCCTGGCTTGTCTCCCTATCAGTGTCAGGCCCAGTGTGACACTCCTCCGTTTTCCTGGCCTTTGGGCCTGGCGACTGGCCAGAATGCAGATTTACTCGCAGGATGGTGGCAGCAAACGGATGGAATGAAGCGAAGCAGAGGCCACAGTGGCGGTGGGCTGGCAACACGAAGCCGGACATTAGCACCGACCACTTAGGAAGCACATTAAACGAACAAATCAGCTGTTTGCCTGGAATTGCCTGCATTGCAGAGCCAAACGCCCTCCAGCCTCCTTCTGGGGTGAGTCCGGCTTCGACTTGTGGTTGGGAGAATGGGAAGGGGGGGGAGGAATCTTATCCCCCCCCCCTTCCTCAGCCACAAGGATATCTCTGGGTCTTGCCACACATCTGTTCCGGCCTCCTACGGAAGCAAGCTCAGCTCTCCTCCAGCCGGCCTTAGGCGGCTCAAACACCTTGTAAGTTCCTTCTCGAGGACGCCACATGCATCTTGTCAGAGGCCGAAAGGGACACCTGGCGGGAAGTGCTAAATGAGGTCCAGGGGAGAAGCCGGGGAAAGTAGTACAAGTGTCTACGACGTGATCCACCCCCTCCTGGCTGCCTTGTTACAATCCCACCAGGTTTCCAGTTTATCTGTAGCAGAAACAGTGAGGGAAATCTGCAGACGACATTCAGAATAAAGTAGGGCTGTCTAGACCGGGGAAGGAAACATTCGAGCAAAGAAGATTCAGCGGTTGTATGGGTGGGGGGGGAGAGAAAACTGGACAGAGGACACTCGAGAATTCGTTCTCCTAGCCCCCATTTTGTTTCTGCACATTGGATAAGGTGGCAAGATATTTCTGACATTCACCCTCTCTGAATTTCTCCACCGATTTTGGAATTCCCAGTCACCAGGTCTTGTTTCCAGTTTGGAACAAACCCTCCAGTGATTTATATTTAAAATGTCTGATCTTTGAACTGAGCTTTGTGGTGCAGCAGTTAGAGAGTCAGACTATGATTTGGGAGACCCAAACTGCCAGGTTCAAATCCCTGCTCTGCCAAGAAAGCTCGCCGGGTGACCTTGGGCCAGTCACTCTCTCTTTCAGCCGACCTGACAGAGCTGATTTGGTAGATTAGAGTGGAGGAAGGTAGAATGTTATGGTCAGCCACTTTGGGTCCCTATTGGGGAGAAAAGAAGGGTATAAATAAAATAGAGAAGTTCATTTGTCAGGGTGCTGGGTTCGAAATGTACCTGATACACACCAATGCCCACTGTGGCGGTTATCTTGTGTCTCAGCTGTACTGCTTCAGTATGCTGAGAGGGAACTCACATTCTAGAATCCTCCACAAGCCAAAGGAATCCTTGCACCTAGAGAACTCGCATGTATATCCCTACCTTATGTTTGAGGAGCACAGGGAGGCAGAGGTAGTTCCTCCTTCCTCTGTATTACCCTCACAACAACCCTGTGAGGTAGGTTTGGCTAAGAGAGAGTGAATAGCCCAAGGTCACCCAGGTGCTTGATGGCTGAGTGGCAATTTCAACTTGGGCTTCCCCAGTCCAATATTCTAACCGCTGTACCGCCCTGTATCAGGTTAGCATAGGAGCGATTTCAGATGCCGAATGACATTAGCAGGCAAATGACAATAGCAGGTGAATGACAATAGCAGGCGTGATTGGATCAGGTGTGGTATGCAGAGGGGTAGTAGGTGTGGAGAAATCAGCACTGGTACTGAGACAGGAAACCTAGGTCTCGATTCAGTCCCGGAGGATGCACTCTCTTGAGCTTCATTATCTGTTGCAATTCCTCAGCCTCTCTAATCTCCCTTTGAAATCCCTTGGTCAGAGAACTGCTACTCTTAGGTTAGCAACTGAATGTCCTGGAAGGTTAAGACTCTAAGCCCCACTGTTTTTTTAAAGTTGCGGTTCATATGACTGATTGCCCCTCTAGGCCAATTTTTTTTTTCTGTGCACATAAGACAGCTAGGGTCTCAGGGAGAAGGCTGGAGCAAATTCCCTGACATCAAATCCCCGCTCATGCCATGGAAGCTCACTGGGTGACCTTGGGGCCAGTCACACTCTCTCCACCTAGCCTACCTTCACCGGGTTGTTGTGAGGATAGAATGAAGGAGAGGAGAACAACATATGCCGCCTTGGGTTCCCGTTGGAGACAAAGGCGTACAAATGAATTAAATCTTCTGGTCTCGGACATGCCAGCGAGAACCACTTCAGATTCTACTTGGAGTAACTATGCCATCCTACAACGCTATCCCCTATCACAGAAAAGTAGCTGCTCAGGCCGGAGAATGCAGGTCAAGGCTTCGCCCTGGCCTGCTACTTTTCTATGAGCAGGGATTGTTGAATAATTCAACCAGGCTAACCTTCCCTTGTCGCGGGGGAAGTTGTACAGAATAAAGACGAGCCCCTGCCGCCCCAAGAAGCCGTCTGTCTTGCGAGGCTGCTGAGGAATCCGGAACCCTTCCCAGCCTCACAGCACGGGAAAGTGGGGCAGCGCGCACGCCATGACAATCCCTCCGAGTCAAATGTTAGCAAGCTAAGCCGTTGCTCTACCTGCAAAGTAATTACACAGAAGACGGAGTGGGGAGTACGTTTTCTGCTTAATTAATAACACGGCACCGTTGAAGGATCCCTGCGCCGTCTCTCGCCGATGACCGGAGCCCCCTTCCCCCGCCCGCCCGTACGTGACTCTTTGCTCTTAATTGCTCGCCGCTGGTGGGGCAGGACGATGCGAGGGCCTAGGTGCCCTCCATGGGAGTTTTAGCGGATACCCCTCTGTGAAAAGCAGTCTACCTTGTCAGGCTGAAGAGCGTAATTCTCCCATTAGCCTATCAACCCTCCCCCCGCCACTAGAAACCCACAATTAGAACCTGCCTGGCTTTGATCTCATCAGAGAAAAATCCCAGACAAATCTGTGAGGCTCGGCTTTTGAGGAACTCGCCGCGAGTTCATTAATCCGCCCCACTCCCTTTTTTGTCTAGAAGTCCATCACGCACACACACACCCCGCAATCAGAAATCTGTACTCCGGCATCTAATTTTCACATGTCTATGCCAACCTAGCGGTTTGAAAGCAAGAAATTGCAAGTAAATAGGTACCACTCTGGTGGGAAGGTAACAGCGTTCCGTGCGCCTTGGTGTTTAGTCGTGCCGGCCACATGACCACGGAAATGTCTTCAGACAGCGCTGGCTCTTCGGCTTGGAAACGGAGATGAGCACCGCAACCCTAGAGTCGGATTCGACTGGCTTTCGAGCAAGGGAACCTTTATTTTTTATTCCACACTAGGGGCTGCAGTGGCTCAGAGGTTAAGACGCTGACCTGCAGACTGGAAGGCGGTTCGAGGTGGATGTGACGGAGTGAGCTCCCGTCTCCGGCCCCAGCTCCTGCCAGCCTAGCAGTCCGAAAGCAAGAAATTGCAAGTAGATAAACAGGTACCACTTCGGTGGGAAGGGAACAGCGTTCCGTGCGCCTCGGCATTTAGTCGTGCCGGCCCCTTGACCACGGAGAAGTCTTCGGACAGCACTGGCTCTTCGGCTTGGAAACGGAGATGAGCACCGCATCCCTAGAGTTGGATTCGACTGGCATTTGAGCAAGAGGAACCTTAACTTATTCCACTCTACCAGATCTTTGACTATGGTTGCCAGCTCCAGGGTGTTTGTGAGGGGAATACAGAGGAGTAGAGCCTGGGAGGGTGGGGTGTGGAGAAGGGAGGGACTTCAATGGGGTAT
>NW_015183815.1:0-4459 GCF_001447785.1 Gekko japonicus
AATAGCCATTCAACATTGCAGGCAGAGGCTCTGCTTAACACAGGACCTTTTAAAATGAACGGCACAAAGGAAGAGAAGGCAAAAGGCCCCTTTGAAAGGAGCGTGGTATGAAATCAAAGGGTAGGGGTAGACGAGGACCCTCAAGCTACAAAACGGGCCTTGCCAACCCCAGAAGGCTTCCCAACTGCAGCCAGCGGCATGGTTTCCGAACAGAGGGGCTGGGCGTCTCCAAATGGCGATCGAGTATGCACTGTTTTCTTTCTGAGCCAAAGTGACAATGCTGCTGTTGCCTTAGGGTTGCCAACTCCGGCTTGAGGAATTCCTGAAGATTGAGTCTCCAGGTATTTTCCAACCCAGACTTGGCAACCCTAGAGACAGCATCAGCCTGTACTCTGCTAATGTACACGCATATATTGGAGAGACGGGACTAACAGAACGAACGTCCTCTAAAACATTCTATTGTTAACAACCTCGCTCAGGTCCTGCAGACTGTGGGCCTTTGTGGCTCCCTGGATGAAGCCCGTCCATCTCAGGGTGGGTCTTCCTCTTTTCCTGCTGCCTTCAGTATTTCCTGGCACGTAGCTACACCCTGGGCCTGGTGCCTGGCTTGCGTCTGTTAATCACGGCAGTCTCTTGAGCCAGGGGAAGCTGCCCTCCCTCTGGTGTTCCAGCTCAGAGTATAAAATGCTCCCTCCTTTCCACCGTGGCTTGAAGCAGCATGTGTGTGCACTCACCAAGGCCCAAGAACGCATGGCCCGCGTCACAGCAGTCAAGTCCGGGTGAGTGTGGCCAAGAGGGGAAAGCCAAGGCATTAGAGGCAGGGGGAGAGGGCAACGGACATCCACAGAGAGGAGATTGGGATTGAGATTGAGTTTGGATTTACACCCCGCCCTTCACTCGGAGTCTCAGAGCAGTTTACAAACCCCTTTCCCTTCCCCTCCCCACAACAGGCACCCTGTGAGGTAGGTGGGGCTGAGAGAGCTCTTGACAGAAACTGCTCTTTTTCAAGAACAGCTCTGACAGAACTACGGCTTGCCCAAGGTCATCCAGCCAGGTGCGAGTGGAGGAGTGGGGAATCAAACCCCATTCTCCCAGATTAGAAGAAGAAGAAGAGATTGGATTTCTACCCCGCCCTTCACCACTCGGAGTCTCAGAGCAGTTTACAAACCCCTTTCCCTTCCCCTCCCCACAACAGGCACCCTGTGAGGTAGGTGGGGCCGAGAGAGCTCTTGACAGAAACGGCTCTTTTTCAAGGACAGCTCTTATCAGAACTACGGCTTGCCCAAGGTCACCCAGCAGGTGCGAGTGGAGGAGTGTGTCAGGGTCCCCAGTCAGACACTCAACAATGTTCCTTCAGAAGTTTCAGTTTATTGAGAGTTAGTACTCAGGACATCATGAACTCCTGCGTCAGGAACGGTGGGATAAAGGTTACCCCCTCAGAGTTATACCCCCTTCAAACCAGACCCCCCTGATACAATAAGACCAATAGACAAGCACCTGAAGACACGGGCAAAAGACAGCAGTGACATTCCCAGCGGGAAAAGTGGACTGCGAGACTTCGAGGACACCAGGCAGATAACAGAGGGCAGCAGAGGAGGCCGCAAGGGAGATGGGAGGAAACCAGAAGAGCACCCCCACACATTCCAAACCACCGCAGCATTAGCTGACACCGTGGGGGATCAAACCCGGTTCTCCCAGATTAGAGCCAGCACACTTAACCACTGCACCAAACTGGCCACATCAAACAGTGAATGAGGAATGACAGGACACTCCCTTCCTGGACGGCCTATCCAGGAGGACGACTGGGGCAGTAGATCCACCATCCCTTCGGAGGCCAAGCTCATTCTTCTGAGCTCAGGAGCTGGGGGAGCAGGGGGCTCAGCTAAGGTTGCCAGCCTCCAGGAGGGACCTGGAGTCCTCCCAGAATTACTATTCACCCCCCAGACTACAGAGACCAGTTCCCCTGAAGAACATGGCTATTTTGAAGGGTCTCCGCCCCCAGTGAGGTTGCCTCCCTCCACGAACTCTGCCCTCCCCAGGGTCCACTCCTGAAATCTCCAGGGATTTCCCAACCTGGAGCTGGAAGTCCTAGTTTTGTGCTCCTAGCCTGATGAACCATAGAATCGTAGAGCTGGAAGGGGGATCTCCAGGGTCATCTAGTCCAACCCCCTGCTCAAGGCAGGGAATTCACAAATACCTCCCCCTGTGTTTCTTACAAATGTGATTCTTACAAGTTGGACATGTCTGCGTCAGAGATTTTTGGCTTGGATCAGATTTTTCAAAGTGGGAGGGAAACATCCCTTCCCGTTTCCATCTCTGGTGGGCCTCGTGGTTGCTAGCGAGATCCGGTCATGCTGGCCATGGACTGCTGGGCAATCCATGGGTCCTCCAAAGGAGAGGGCTGGAGTCCAAGTCTTAGGAGGAAAGGCTGAAAGAGTTGGGTCTGTTTAGCCTGGGGAAGAGAAGGCTTAGAGGGGAGATGATTGCAGTCTTCAAGTATTTGAAGGGCTGTCATGTAGACGATGGAGCAGATCTATTCTCTCTTGCTCCGGATTGCAAGACTAGGTCTAATGGGTGGGAATTACAAAGGAGTCGTTACCAGCTGAATATTAGAAGAAATTCCTAACTGTAAGAGTGGTTGAGCAGTGGAACAGCCTGCCTCTGGAGGTGGTGGAGGCTCCTTCACTGTACATTTTCAAGCGGAGGCTGGATCACCATCTTTCGGGCATGTTGTAGGGCTCTCTTTCGGCTGTGCTCCTGCAGAGCGCAGGGGGTTGGACTAGATGACCTGCAAGGTCCCCTCCAACTCTAACATCCTGTGATTCTATGATTCTAAGCTGGGGAGCAGGGGAGAGAGTGGTTCGGCTTGGGGAGCCGAGTGTAGCCGCTTTTGTCCTCCTGCTCAGAAAGAGTTTGCCAAGCCAGCCTCCTGCTTTGGTGGAAGGGAAGGTGGCATGCGTGACAGACAGGGTTGCCAACACTGGGTTGAAAAACTCCTGGAGATCTGGGGAGGGGAGGGACCTTGGCAGCATATAACACCAGGGAGTCCACCCTCCAAAGCAGCCACTTTCTCCAGAGGAACTGTAATTCCAGGAGATCTCCAGGGGGCTGGCAACCATAACGTGGAGGACAATCATCCTTCGTGAAAGTGCTGCAGTCCTTCAGCTTCTGTCCAGGGAAGGGTGTGGAGATGCAACGGGCCGAGCAAATGCCGCTTCTCCCTCCGGAGGAGAAGGTGGAGAACTGTTGAGAGGACTCCCTGTTTGAATCTGCATTTGCATTTTTAAAATCAGTTTCGTGCTGCTGTGACACTGTCTTTCTCTATGCTTGTTTGAATGTTGTTTGGAGAAGATTCTTTTAAGAACATAAGAGAAGCCAATGTTGGATCAGGCCAAAGGCCCATCCAGTCCAACACTCTGTATCCCACAGTGACCAGAAATACCAGTGCCATCAGGAGGTCCCCCAGTGGGGCCAGGACATTAGAAGCCCTCCCACTGTTCTTTCCGGGGGAGAAGGTGGAGAACTGGTGAGAGGACTCCCTGGTCGAACCTGCATTTGCATTTTTTAAATCCGTTTCGTGCTGCTATGACACTGTCTTTCTCTATGCTTGCTTGAATGTTGTTTGGAGAAGATTCTTTTAAAGCAGTGCAGAGGTGCAATGACAGTGGAGCCGCCACGAGAGGGCAATAAACATATGCGGACGTGCAAAAGTATGCTAGCACTGTTGAGGTGTGAAAACGACACCAAATGTAGACGGCTTTTTTAAAGACGGTATCAGAAGGGTGGAACACCAGTGGGAAAGACAAATGCCGATTCGACCCAAATGTAGACAGCTTTCTTAAAGACGGTGTCAGAAGGCTGGGACACCGGTGGGAAAGACAGATGCAGATTCGACCCCTGTTTCTGATCCGGGGCAGGGCTCCGGGGTCTCCTTTGCTGACCTGCCTCCCTTGCTCTCGAGAGCTTCTGCTCAGATTGGGAAATCATCCATTTCTCACCTCCGTGGGGAGCACAGCCTTATGCAAAAGCAAGCAAGTGCCAGGCTGAGTGGCAGCACACTTGTGCATGTCGGCGAGGTCCCTTTGCCTCTTCCAATGACAGCAAAACTGCCTGGGCCTTGAAATGTCGAGGAAGGGGAGAGGGGGAAAGGGAGCCTCTGCAGAGCTATCTGCCCTACTCATCTGCCCTCTGAATTCTCAGGTCTCTGTGGAGCCCGGATTAAAACACTTCTGGGTGCTTCGGTTTGTCCTCCAACGCAAGATTCTCCAACTGTGGAGCAGTGAGTATAGTTCTGGTCACCGTATCTCCAAAAGGACATTGCAGAGCTAGAAAAGGTACGGAGGAGGGTGACCAAGATGATGAGCGCCTTCCCTAGGAGGAACGGCTGAAGAGTCTCTGGGAGTTTTCAGTTGAGAAAAGAGACGAATAACGGGGGGGACATGATAGAGGCTTATCAAAT
>NW_015183816.1:0-3438 GCF_001447785.1 Gekko japonicus
TGCAAGAAGGGGCACTCGGTTCAGTATTCGCAGGATTTGGTCCAAGAATCTTCCTGACAGCAAAGCGGACAAAACAAAGCTGATGTTGAAAAAGTGTGGAGGCTCAACGGTGGCAAAATGTTTTCCAAAGGCGTCTAATTTGTGTTGGAGGTGTGGTAAAAATGTAGGAATGTATCTCCACATTTGGTGGAGATGTGACAAAATTCAGATATTTTGGGAAAAAAATTGCTAAAATATTCCTAGAGGTTTTAAAAATCAAGATTCCTCTAATACCAGAGATTTGGATACTTAATATGATCCCGGATAAAATTAAAAACTATAAGCAAATAATTACGTATTTCCTAACAGCAGCCAGAATATTGATAGCTAGGAGATGGAAATCCAAAAATATACCTTCAATAAGAGAACTCCCAAAATACTAGAGTTAGCTGAAATGGATAAATTAATTTTAATACTACAAAATAAGGCAGAGGAAGATTTTTGGAGGAGATGGGAGATAATATATGATTGGCTGAAAATGAAGAAGATTCAGTAAGATTGGAAAATGCTAGTTTAGAATATCAATTGTTAAACCAGAAAGAGGAACTTTGTATTTGGGAAAGTATGAATGTTAAATGGACTTGTTTGAAATACTTTATTGTTTGTAAAACTGAAAATAAAATGTTAAAAAAAAGAAAAAGTGTGAAGGCTTAGAGGATCTAGCAGTCACCTCCCAGGAGAATCATGCCCCCCCTATCTTCTGTAGACAACATCCTGTTCAAACCATTTATTGTTAGAATGGGAGCTGCTCAAGAGACCTTAAAAGCCGGAATCATTTGTTACAGTGGATGAAGCTGATGGGCAGTAGGTTCAGGACAGACAAAAGGAAATACAACTTGACACAGAGAGTGATTAAAATGTGGAATTCGCTGCCAGAGGATGTAGTGATGGCCACAGGAATAGACTGCTTTAAAAGGGGATTAGACAGAGTCATGGAGGATAAGTCTATCAATGGCTACTAGTCACGGTGGCTGAGGGGAACCTCCACATTCAGAGGCACTAATCCTCTGAATCCCAGAGCCAGGAGGCAACATCAGGGGAAGGCCTCAACCTCTGTGCTCTGTTGTTGGCCCTCCAGAGGAACTGGTTGCTGGACTAGATGGACCACTGGTCTGATCCACTAGGGCTCTTCTGGTGTTCTTATCAGGGGAAGGCCTCAGGCTCCATGCCCTGTTGTTGTCCCTCCAGAGGAACTGGTTGGCCATTGTGTGAGACAGGATGCTGGACTAGATGGACCCTCCCTGGTCTGATCCAGCACTGCTCTTCTTGTGTTCTTATCAGGGGAAGGCCTCAGGCTCCATGCCCTGTTGTTGGCCCTCCAGAGGAACTGGTTGGCCACTGTGTGAGACAGGATGCTGAACTAGATGGACCACTGGTCTGAACCACAAAGGCTCTTTGGAAGTTCTTCTCAGAGAAAGGCTTTGGCCTCCCTGCCCTGTTGTCGGCCCTCCACAGGAATTGGTTGGCCACTGTGTGAGACGGGATGCTGGACTAGATGGACCACTGGTCTGATCCATAAAGGCTCTTTGGAAGTTCTTATCAGGGGAAGACCTCGGCCTCTCTGCCCTGTTGTTGGCCCTCCAGAGGAACTGGCCGGCCACTGTGTGAGATGGGATGCTGGACTAGATGGACCCTCCCTGGTCTGATCCAGCAGGGCTCTTCTGAGGTTCTTCTCAGGGGAAGGCCTCGGCCTCCCTGCCCTGTTGTCGGCCCTCCAGAGGAACTGGTTGGGCACTGTGTGAGATGGGATGCTGGACTAGGTGGACCATTAGTCTGATCCAGCAGGGCTCACTTTATGTTCTTATGTTTTAACACTGAGGGACTTGGATGTCTGTGATAATTGGGAATGTTTCAGCCTTGTTGCCTGTCCCACGACAACCACCGTGCCTACACCATACTGCCCTTCAGTGGCAATTCTCCCCTACAGCATCCAAACCTCTCAATCTCCTTGTTGACAGAGCCTGGGCACTGGAGACTGGGCGTTTCCATTCCTTTGAATGAGTCATTCTTTTGGTAAGGCACTGGCACGAATGCCCACCAGCCTCTCTGGCAAAAAGGGAGGGGTTGGCATTCCACACCCTGCAGCTCACTGCTCTTCTCACACCTTGTGGGCCAAACACACATCCTTCCGAAGAACAGGGCGACACGGCGGCGTCCCGGCATCCAGAAGAGAGACCTGCTGGAAACTGCTGAGCTAAGAAACGAGTGAGTCATTTTGGCTCGGTTGGGTTCTGGAAATAACAAGGCAGGTAGGAATCATAGAATCCTAGAATGTGAGAGTTGGAAGGGACCTTGCAGGTCATCTAGTCCAACCCCCTGCATTCTGCAGGAGCACAGCCGAAAGATAGCCCTGCAACATACCCGAAAGATGGTCGTCCATCCACCGCTTGAAAACGTCAACCAAAGGAGTAACCACCACCTCCCGAGGCAGTCTGTTCTGGAGGTAGTGGATGCTCCTTTGCTGGAGGATTAGCACGAGAGGGAGAAAATGGGTTTCTTCCAATAGGTGGACATGTGCATTTCCTGACATCTCCTCAAACACCTACAAGGTATGTATGTGCACCATGAACACCAAATACTTGAGAAGCCAGACTCCTTGACTATTATGTTCCAATGAAATGCTCAAGAAATGAAGATGGTTTCACGCTGACCTGAATAACCTAGGCCATCCTGGTCGTGTCAGATCTCAGAAGCTAAGCCAGGCTGACCCTGGCAAGTATTTGAATGGGAGACCTCCAGAGAATACCAGGGCAGGAGGGCAGAGGCGGGCTATCAAGGCACTTCTCTGAACATCCTCCATGCCCCAGGAGGAGTAGTCAGAGGTCGCCATGACTCCCAGGTACAGGCGTGCATACACATGCACGCACACTCAAATACAAAAATACCCCCCAAAAAATGACTTATCTCCATTAAGAAACCAAGATAGTTTCAGAGGGTAGCCATGTTGGTCTGCCGTAGAAGGACTAAATTCAAGAATTTTGGGTTATCAGCTTTCGAGAGTCAAAGCTAATATCTCCCCCAATCTTTCGGGGACCAGGGTATCAGCTTTCGAGAGTCAAAACTTGTACCCGGGAAATCTTGTTGCTCTCTAAGGTGCTACTGGACTTGAATTTTCGGGGACCAGGGTGTCAGCTTACTAGAGTCAAAACTCGTACCCGGGAAATCTTCTTGCTCTCTAAGGTGCTACTGGACTTGAATTTTCGGGGACCAGGGTATCAGCTTCTGAGAGTCAAAACTTGTACCCGGGAAATCTTGTTGCTCTCTAAGGTGCTACTGGACTTGAATTTTCGGGGACCAGGGTATCAGCTCCTGAGAGTCAAAACTTGGACCCGGGAAATCTTGTTGCTCTCTAAGGTGCTCCTGGACTGGCATTTTCGGGGACCAGGGTATCAGCTTTCG
>NW_015183817.1:0-3293 GCF_001447785.1 Gekko japonicus
AACTAACTTCACTGTGCTGAGCAACAGACGTTTATGGATAATCTCTTCAGAGTGGATGTATTTCTGTGCGTGTGGCCCACACTGAGGAGAGTTAGGATGAGTTGAGGCACGGAACACTCTCACGGTTTCCCATTTTTCATTTATCTAGGCAGGACCAGAACTTGGACGTGGAAAAGCCGAGTCTCGCTGCCACCATGACTTCCGGTAAGTATAGAAAAGAGTAAGAGTCCAGTAGGACCTTAAAGACTAACAAAATTTGTGGTAGGGTATGAACATTCACGAGTCACTGCTCACTTCTTCAGATATAGCTAGAATGTTAGTCCTTCTATCCGATATATCGGAAAGTGGAGTGATTTCAGATGCCAAACGACATTAGCAGGCAAATGTCAATAGCAGGTATGATTGAATTAGGTGTGATATGCAGAGAGGTGGCAGGCATGGAGAAATCAGCATTGGTAATGAGACAGGAAACCTAGGTCTCGATTCAGTCCAGGAGGATGCATTGTCTTGAGCTTCATTATCCGTTGCAATTCAGCCGTCTCTCTTTCTAATCTCCGTTTGAAATTCCTTTGTAAGAGAGCTGCTACTTTTAGGTCAGCAACTGAATGTCCTGGAAAGTTAAAATGTTCCCCCATTGGTTTTTGAATGTTGTGGTTCCTAATGTCAGACTTATGTCCATTAATTCTTTGTCGAAGGGACTGGCTTTTTTGTCAGTGTTCTCTCTCCCCCCCCGCCCCCCTGGTAATTGGGAGAATTTATAATCAAGTTATTTCAACCTGATCTTGGTAACCTGGAGATCTCATAAACAATTTATTTCAACCAGCTGTTGGATCGTGTGTGTTCTGTCTCCACGGAGTGGAGTCTCTCTTGGACGTCTTACTGACCTTGCGTTTGTGGTGTGAGAACACTGTACTGATATTTTCTGTTATTCTTCCAGAACATGAAGACGTTGACGTGAGAAGCACCGTGCTGAATGGATTAGTATCAAGCAGCAATGGACAAGAGAGAGGTGTGTTGAGTAGACGCGGGATACTTATCTCTGTGACCCTTCCCCATACTGACTGGCACAATAGGGCTGTGTTTTGCTTGCAAGCCGCTGTCAGTAGAAAAAATTAATTCTCGAAGCAGAACGAAAGCCATTCAGATCAAATCCCAAGGGCACGAGAACAGGCACCCGTGGCATTAAGGTGACTAAAACCGTCTTCATGTTTCCCTCTGAACTTGACACAGGAAATGGCCCACGGCAGACAAACCACGACGCTTGCTCCGAGCCAATCAGAAGCTTGCCAGAGTTAGTCAGAGGTGCTTGGGGAGGCTCTGAATCCTCTGGATGGAGCACCTTGGCTGCCCCTGCCGTGCCAGAAAATTAAGATCCATCTCATCCTAGATGGCACCTGGTGCTACAGGGGGTTGGACTAGATGACCCTGCAAGGTCCCTTCCAACTCTAACATTCTATGGTTCTATGAGGGGTGACCTGGAGTGTGAGACCCACAAGCAGCACGGACGGCTGGGGGTCGGTTTGCTGGTTTGCTTGCTTGGTTTAATAGTTAAGTGTGCTCGAAACGGTTACACGTCATAAAAAATAGAAGCCATCCCATTTTAAGGAATTCATCTTACTGCCTGCAGTGTACGACAGCAACCTGGGAGATGCATCTGTCCTCCCTCATCTCCAGTTAGATGGTGACGACTGTTCTGTTTCACCTGGCATCCTTTTACTGACCCTCCTCCTTGTCCTGCTGCGAGTTGCTAGTTTTAGATATACGTATAGGGTTGCCAAGTCCTACCTGTTGCTACAGCGGGGGACTCCCGGCTCGGTCCTGGAGTGCGCGCGCGCCGCAACCACATCACCCGGAAGTGACGCGACCACGCTGGGGGCAGGGCCACGACCATCCAAGGGAAAACCATAGAGTTTTCCCTTGGATGACTGTGGCCCTGCCCCCAGTGTGCCCGGCGTGGTCGCGTCACTTCCGGGTGACGTGCACGTCACGTACTTTGGGGGTGGGGTTCCCCCCGGGCCCTTATCCACCGGCGGTGGGGAACGGGCTTCTGGGGCCCCCTGGGGGGACTTGGCAAGCCTATATACATGCATTGTTTTTAAAAGATTTTTTAAAATCTCTTTTAATTGTTTACTGCCTTGAGGGCCGAAACTGGGTGGAAAGACGGCAAACAGACATTTTAAATAAAAATAAATGAACGAATAGCAGCACCACCATTAAGTCACGGGCAAAGGCCCGGTGGAACAAATGGGTCTTTACTGGGCACTAAAGGCCCTCTGCGGAATGTTTCCGGTGTGCCTTGTGCTGCACGTGGAGTGCCCGTGGCCTGGCGAGGACATCCTGAGCAGACCTGTGCCTTCCTCACTGAAGTCTCCGAAGGGGGAAATTTTGCTCAGGGCGGCCCTGTTGGGCCTGCATTCATTGTTGCCTGATTAGCCAGAGCTTTTGCTTTTTCACTGGCTCAGCAAAGAGGAGGCAAAACCACGCCTTGGCACAAAGGTTGGCGCAGCATCTGCATTAGAGCAGGGATCTCCAGCACGGCACCCACTGATACCTTTCTTGGTGTCCGTCACATGTTTTTAGAAATTGTGTGGGGCCAGATGGGCCTTTTGGCTAGCGAGGCTTCTGATTGGCCACTGGAGATTCAATTGGCCGTGCAGATTTTTAAAAGTACTGCTTGGGCAGCGGCTGCCACCACAGCCCAAGGATCTTCACCGTGTGACTGAAGGGAAACGACGGCTGCCATTTTGTGGCTGGCTCCCGCTCCCGCAGCAGCCATTTTGCATTTGCACCCACCAAGGCTCCCTCTAAGCTGTGGAGTCTTGTGAGCAAAAATTGTACTTTGTGAGCCGCTGGCTTTAAAACTGTGAGCGAGCGATTTGGCTACTGCATAAATTAGTTTGCTCTGGAGCCCTCCTTCCTGAGCTAAGACAAAAATGCGTGAGCCGGAGGCTAGAAAACTGTGAGCTAGCTCACGCTAACTCAGCTTAGAGAGAACACTGGCACCCACCACACTGTGTCAGAGAGTTCCCACAGGCTCAAGAAAGTTGGGGCCCCCTGCATTCAAACATGTAGGGAACAAAGTTGTCACAAGCTAGTGACGGCAGTGGGCGGAGGTGGGCAGGGACTTTTTCCCAGCTTCAGTGGGGCTTGTGCAGGAGAAGTTCCCCGTGGACTGAGTTGCTAATTTTTTTAAAAAAATGCAAGCAGACCAAGCAGAACACTGTACTGTAAAGTTGATGGCGTTTAGGTTAACAAAATACCACATAATGGTCCCGTTCACACGAGGGAATTTG
>NW_015183818.1:0-3479 GCF_001447785.1 Gekko japonicus
GGGCAAGGAGGGGAAAGTAGCCAGCCAGCCTCTCTTACTCACACCTTGAACAAATTTTGAGTCCAGTGGCACCTTTAAGGCCCACAAAGGTTTATTCAAGGCATGAGCTTTCATGTGCACGCACACGTCTTCAGATACAAAAGGGTATCCTTTTCACTCACACCCTATTACTCACACCTTGAAACTGCTTTCCTAGGCTGCTGCCTGACTGGTATCCATTTTGGCTCACTTTGGCCCAAGCAGTGCTCTGCAGTTACGGTTTTAGGACAATGTACAGTGCGGTGCTTTTGCCTTAAGCTGTCCTTCAGTGGGAGAAGGGGTCCGACTGTTAACAAACCAGGTGTCTCAAGATGGCGGGCAGTGTGGGTGGCCAGAGGTGGCCCTGGTGCCAACCCGTTCCCCAGTGGTACAGAAGGGGCTCACTGCCCCCGACTTGCCACCACTGCTGACACTGAGTGGGAATGGTCTGGTGGTTCCCTCAAGCTCGGGAAAGGGGCTGAGGCCAGAGGCATGGCTGGTGGCAGGAAAGGAGCCCCAACCATGGTTGGTTGCCATTGGCAGAGAGGAAGCCCAGATATGAAGTGTCCTGGGGAGGAGTGTGGTGGGGAAAGATGAGCCCCACCCAGAGAAGCCACAGAACAGGATGCAGACAAAAGGGCAAGCCCATCCTCACAGAAGGGGGGAAAGACAGTGTGAGCTATGGACAGGCATGTGAAATATATTTCCCTCTACTGTGATTGGGGGGAGGAAGGAGATTGAGAGGGGTGGGGATAGGATGAACGGGGAGGATAAGAAGGGAATGGAAGGGCCAGCCAAGGAGGAGAGAGAGGAATCTGCAAGCTGACTCCATGCTGCAGTACCTAAGGCACAGAAAGACAAAAAGGGGCCACCCCTGAATGCCTTCCAATCCCTTTCTGAGGCTGGCTAAGGTCAGGCTCCAGAAGATAAGGGTGGGGAACCCTCAGTGGAGTGGAAGTGATCTCCCATAGCTATAACAAACAACCCCTCCTCCCAAAAAGGAGCCCTGTTACATTTGACCAAATGTCTCTATTGCCTAGAATCTTATTTCCAACAATGGACAGCCAGCAACTTCAGAGAAGCATAGAAATAGGATTGGAAGGCAGTAACCTTCTGCTGCTGTTGTCTCCATACTGCCTCTTAAATTGGGGTTTCCATTTAGCTATCTTCATTAACTTGGATGGTTGAGGCTAGCCTGATAAGATCAGATCTCAGAAGCTAAGCAGGGTTGGCCCTGATTAATACTTAAATTGGAGACCACCAAGGAAGGCAGGGTTGCTATGCAGAGGAAAGCTATGGTAAAAACCCCATAAGTTGGCTGCCACTTGATGGCATTTTTAACCATTATCCTTATTAACAGCCACATAGACAACTTTTCCATGAAGCTATCTAATCCCACTTTGAAATCTATAAGACCCAAGCTGTCTTTGCAGCTGCCTTTATTGTTCATCTTGTGACACAAGGCCAGTTGATTCAGAGCTTGGACATAGATCTATGTTAACGACTCAGGTTTTGCTTTGGGCTACTTGCCCAATGAACTCTGGATGTGTAGGCTTACAACAAACATATATCAGTAAAATACAACAAGCTCTGATTATGAAACTGCAACCAAACAATGATCCAAGGACACAGTTAAATTATGAAATGATAGTTCAATTAATTTGGGTAATTAGCCAGTGAATAAAGTAAAGCTTGTTTCATCTCACTGACAAGAATACAGGCTTTCTTTAATTGGACAATTAATTCTGTGTATTTTAAATTATGGTGCGTAAGACGTAAAAGACTTGCTTTTGTGTGTAACCAGAAATACGGAAAATCGCAGGCAAATCCAATGCAGTTTGGGTAGGAAAGGAAAGTCTTTCTCTGGGTCACATTACTTTTCTTCCTGATGTATCTCTTCCATGAACTGTTTCAGCGCAATGCCTAAATACCATGAACCAACACACAAATTCACCCTGACATCTTATACGCTTGTGCATTGAACAAGCACCCTGTTCCCCCGGGGAGAGTAATGCAAACACCTGATGCCTCCTGGGAATTCGTCTGTGGGTGTCAGGCAGCTGCTGCTGCCCATCAGCAACTCCAGGTGTGGTTTAGTCAGCTGAGAAGTGACTGCAACTGCAGATGCGGGCACAGCAGGGGATGCAGGCAAGCAGGAAGCAGAAAAGATACGCTTGGCTTCTGCTGCTTTCTTTCTTTTATTAATGCTTGGCCTGGCTTTGGTTTGGTTTGTCCTGATTCAGAACACCTGGCCTGATGTGGGATGCAGATGTTTGCTCTGCTGCCCAGGAACCAGCACTCCATTCCTTTTTATAATGTGGTAGGCAACCTTGAGGGATTTTTAAAGCCCTTGTTTAACAGAGTCTTGATTTCCCTCTCTTGGTTTCTCGGCTCACAGTCTGACAGATTTAGTGGCCGGGGTAAATAGAAATGAAAATCTTAATGCTCAGGCTCCCTCTGAGTCAATGCTAATTGGCAACAACTCGGGCTATGGTTTGCAATGCGCCATATCTCACTCCCAGTTTTCTGTGGGGAATCTCTGGATGTAGGGTTTTTTTTATTTTCTTGAAATTTGTCCTTCTGTTGCACTTTTTCAAGGCTACATTAAACTGATGAAATGGTGACTTGTATGTGGGGTTTTTTGGTTCCGTCGCAATAATTATGCATGAGAGTCAAGACTTTCCATACACATACCCTTCCCCAACTTAATGTCATATATCGGAACTAACTTAGGGCAACTGAAGATTTTCTTTAAAATGGAATTTTAAGCATGGATTTATATATTTCTTTGTGGATCTCCACATACCAGTCACATGTAATGAAGTAAAGCAAAATAAAATAAAACAAATCAAGAAAGCATTTTTCCAGATATTTCAAATATTAGAAACGTATAATCAGTTTGAAGTATAAAAGGAAGCTCTTTTATTTTGCTTTAAAAATGCACTTTTCCAGATATGTTTCTCTTAAAAGGGTTGCAAAGTTCATCGCCTGAGATCTGTATCTTTAAGACTTGCATAGAAGGGAACATTCAACCAGATGCAGCCATCACATCATTACCAGAGTTTGCATTTCATCTGGCCATTCAAATGCACTGCAGACCACTCTCTACCCCAGGGTAAAAATAACAAAGGAAAACTGGAAGAAACCCTCGCAGGACTTCAAAGAACATTTTCGTCTTTGCTGAGAAAAATGAGGAATGTACTACTGCACTTCAAAAGACTGTGAGCAGTTCAGAATCAAGATACTCCAGAGTAAACCTCTTACATAGACCTCTAATGCAATTCCTCTTCTTTCAGACCAATGAAAGCCAGAATGCAATGGGGCATACCATCTTCATCCCACTGAAGGCAATAGAAGGAGGAATCAATTGTAATGTTCCAAATGCCTGTAGATATTCTTTCAAAAGGATCTGGAGATATACTAATTTAGAACATTTTATGCTGCGGTGGCTCAAGTGGTTA
>NW_015183819.1:0-6511 GCF_001447785.1 Gekko japonicus
GGATCCTGAGCCACAGTTTGGCCACCCCTACCATAGGCTCTACTCGCCAAAGCTGCAGTTTTCCCCAGGGGAACTGATCTCCGTATTCTGGAGTTGTTATTCCAGGAGATCTCCAGGTCCCACCTGGAACTCTGTGGGCAGGACAGCTGCCAGTGTCTGGTCATTCAAGGTGGGCCTCTCCATCCTAATCCACCTGGGCTGTGATCACACACACGAAATAATCGACTGTCAATGCACTTTAAATTTGGATTTTGCCTGTTCACACAGGCCCATTCTGCATCCAGCATTCGCTCCGCTGTCTTACCAAACCCACAACGGAACAGAAATCCCCCTCCACATTGCATGCCACTTTCGCTTTCTTTGATTGTCGGATTTTATGGTAGTTTCCACACTGCATGCTGCTTCAACTTCCTTTGGTCTCCCGGTTTTATGGTACTGTCTGCATAGATTTATGGCCGTTTTAGGGCCATTTGGGAGTGACTCTGCAGTCAGTGCCACGTTGGCCCCCCGGGGTATCTGAATGTGGTTTTGAGCTGCATCTTTTTCTGTTCCAGTGTGGGTTTGGTAAAACAAAGAAACGAATGCTAGATGCAGACTGGGCCCATGTAATATTCAGTGTTATTGAGGCAACGAACATGAAATTAAGCAAACTCCGGAGCATGACAGAAGACAGGAGGGCCTGGCGTGATGTGGTCCACGGGGTCGCAAAGAGTCGGACTCGACTGTGCGACTGAACAACAACAACAATATTCAGTTGGAAAGTGGATTGAAAGTGGATTATTTCGTGTGTGATCGCAACCCTGGAGGGTTAGTTCCACTAAAGGTGTGTGACCTCTGACCATAGTTGTAAGCCGCCTTGGCCTCTTTTGGAAAGGGATGGGTATAAAAAGCAACTTCAGTGGTGAGGATTGCCAGGGGAACTAGGGGTATAAGAATTCCAGGGGTCTTGGTCACTTGGGTGTACGGTTGACAGGCATGGACTAACAACCAGTGGGAAAACCAGGTGGTGGGGACATGGGAGGTGGGACATCAGTGATGGTGTGATGGCTGTTCTTGGGAAAAACTGGATCTCATGCCTCTCTAGGAATTTCTGGAAAATCTATTGCAAACAGAGCTTTCTGCTATTTCTAGACAGGAATTACAGGAAAACCGGAAGCGATGTCAAGTGAGAGCCAGTAGGGAGATGAGCACCGCAACGCTAGAGTTGGACTGGACTGGCTTTCGAGCAAGGGAACCTTTACCTTTTATGCCACCACAGACACCCTGTGAGGTAGGTGGGGCTGAGAGAGCTCTTGACAGAAACTGCTCTTTTTTCAAGAACAGCTCTTATCAGAACTACGGCTTGCTGAAGGTCATCCAGCCAGGTGCAAGTGGAGGAGTGGGGGATCAAACCCGGCTCTCCCAGATTAGAGTCCGCACACTTAACCACTACACCAAACTGGCTCTGTTTGCATTTCTGCATTTCTCTCTGATTTTCACTTCTGGTCCCCAACCGACTCCTCCTGCTACTTTTTGTGTCATGGGATGCTTGGAGCTTCCCCTCTGCTTTCCAGCTTCTGTTTGTTGACAGCCAGTTTGGTGTAGTGGTTAAGTGTGTGGACTCTAATCCGGGAGAACCGGGTTTGATTCCCTACTCCTCCACTTGCAGCTGGTGGATGACTTTGGGCAAGCCATAGATCTGTCAGAGCTGTTCTCTCAAAGCTCTCTCAGCTCCAGTCCTTTGGATTTCTGGTTGGTTCCAAACTTCTACAGTCCTAATCCTATCGCCTTGTGCATCAGGTGCCCCCTTGTGTTGATAGTATTGACTCACTCTGTGTAATTCGCTTTGAGTCTCTGTGAGAAAAGGAAGACTGTAATGGATGTAAATAAAATTTTGCTCGGTCATCTTCCTCATGTTTGGTAGAATCTTGAACTCCAGCTCTGGGATGCTGAGATCTCTGTATATGGGTTATTTGAGCTACGACTTGTACGGGCTTGTCCTTGAAGGGAGCCACGGTTTCTCGTAACTGTTGATAATGTCCCGATTCCCTGCTGCCGCTCCAACGCCAAGTGCTCTCAGAAGCGGTGGGGCATAACAGTGAAGATTCTAGGTTAGGAAAAGGTAGACCCAGATTTAAACCCCACCTTGGCCATTAAGTGTGCTGGGCCAGGCACTCCTCGCAGACTAACCTACCTCATAGGGTTGTTGTGAGATTCAGATTGATGACGGAAAACTCACCTAAGCTCCTTGGAGACAGGGCAAGATACAAATGGGATGGGAATGTGATAAGAAAAATTCCAGGGCAGGTTTTGGCTCCTGGTGCCTCTCCAGTTAGAATAATAGAATCATACGAGTTGGACGGGACCTCCTGCACTAGGCAGGAAATTCACAAGTACCTTCCCCCCACACCCCCCGGTGAACCCTGCGCCATGCCCAGACGATGACAAAAACCCTCCAGGATCTCCAGACAAACTGGCCTGGAGACAAATCGCTTCCTGACCCCCAGGGCTTTTTTTTGTAGACAAAGCCCAGCAGGAACTTATTAGCATATTAGGCCACACCACGACAGCACCACTCATTAGCATATTATGCCACACCCCCATGTTACCAGAAGTAACCTTTTGCTTCTTATTCTGTTTACCTTGTTTGTTGTCAAAATCCAGATCTTTTTTTTTTTTGTACCAAGAACTCCTTTGCATGTTAGGCCACACATCCCTAATGTAGCCAATCCGAATGAGTTTCTGCTGTTGGGTGTGGCCTGTTATGCTAATGAGTTCCTGCTGGGTGTGGCCAACTTGGGAGCCAGCCGGAACTCTGTTCCTGTGCGTTCCTGCCCACAAATAGCCCTGCTGACCCCGAAGTGGCGATCAGCATTTCCCTGGGTGCCACAAGAACTAAGCACTGAAGCAACCCTTCCTGCCCCCCCTCGCAATCTGCCTAAATCCACAGAGTCAGCATTGCTGTCAGACGGCCATCTAGCCTCTGTTTGAAAACCTCCAAAGGAGGAGAGCCCACCACCTCCCGAGTTAGCCTGTTCCACTGAGGAACCTCGAACTCTCAGGAAGTTCTTCCTGTTCTAGTTTTCCTTCCCTTACGGTCCAGGGCTCTTTTTGTAGAAAAAGTCCAGCAGGAACTCATTAGCATAATAGGCCACACCCAGCAGCAGAAACTCATTAGCATAGTAGGCCACACCTCTGACTGTACCACTAATTAGCATATTAGGCCGCATCCCCATGTTACTAGAAGTGTGGTCATCCAGCCACACCCACCTTTTGCTTCTTATTCTGTTGACCTTCTTTGTTGTCACAACCCAGGGCCTTTTTTTGTAGCAGGAACTCCTTTGCATGTTAGGCCACACACCCCTAATGTAGCCAATCCTAATGAGTTTTTGCTGTTGGGTGTGGTTAGTTATGCTAATGAGTTCCTGCTGGGTGTGGCCAACTCGGGAGCCAGCCGGAACTCCGTTCCTGTGCGTTCATGCCCAAAAATAGCCCTGCCTTACCCATTATGCTTAGTGGTGGCTGGAGGCCTCCTGGGATTACAACCAATCTCCCGGCGACAGAGATTAGTCCACCTGGAGCAAATGGCAGCTCTGGAAGGCGGACGCTAGAGTGTTATAGCCCCCTGAAGCAATGCTCCCTCTAAGCTGTGGAGCCTTCTGAGCAAAACTTCTCCTTTGTGAGCTACCGGCATTAAAGTTGTGAGTGTGCGATCTGGAGACTACACAGATTACTTTGCTCCGGAGCCGTCCTTCCTGAGCTAAGACAAAAAGGTGTGAGCCGGAGGCTAAGAAATCTGTCAGCCAGCTCACACTAACTCAGCTTAGAGGGAACACTGCACTGAAGCCCCTCCCCAAACCCCTCCTTCCTCAAGTTCCACCCCCCCAAAACCTCAAGGTATTTCCCAGCCTGGAACTGGCAACCCTAATCTCACTCGTCAATACTAACTTTATGCCTCCTTCAAAGCTCCTATTTTGAAAACCGCCCTTCCCCGGATGTTGCAAGTGACATAAATTATGCATTTTAAGTACAGGGAGGCAAAATGGGATCTTTCCACGGAATGAATTCTTAATGCAGAGTGTGTGGATTGTTTTGCTGGGCGAGCAGAGATCCAGATCGCTGTGGGGTGGGGCGGAGGGGATGGAGCAGCAGCAGAATCTAGATTACCAATGTCTGCTGTGACCATATAATCATGTAAAATACGAGCCAGGCACTCCGGGTAAAATTGCCGGCTCTGGAGAGCCCGCTCAAAGATCTCTATACTCATGCTGTTGTTATGCAAGGAGTTGGGGGGGACAAGCAGATTGATAGCAGTCAGGCCTTTGAAACACTCAGTAACCATGCTGAGAATTATACCCCTCGCCTCATTGGTATTCTCCCCGGTAAATAACAGTGATTTCGTTGTGGTAGGTGATGAAGGGCCCTTGTTCGGTGCATGCAGATTCCTGAGCTCTATAAGGAGATTGAGAGCCTGGTGGGAATGCTACTCTTGTTATCCCACCACCATCTCCACTTATCTGAGAAGTGCAGGTTGCCAACCTCCAGGTGGTGGCTGGAGATCTCGTAGGACTACAACCAATGTTCCCTCTAAGCTGTGGAATCTTGTGAGCAAAATTTCTACTTTGTGTGCTACTGGCATTAAAGTTGTGAGTGAGTGATTCGACTACTGCATAAATTAGTTTGTTCTGGAGCCCTCCTTCCTGAGCTAAGACAAAAATGTCTGAACCAGAGGCTAAAAAACTGTGAGCTCACTCACACTAACTCAGCTTAGAGGGAACACTGACTACAACTGATATCCAGGTGACAGAGATCAGTTCACCAGGAAAAAACGGCTGTTTTGGAGGGTGGACTTTATGGCATTATACCCCATTATCCCCTCAAAATCCCACCCTCTTCAGCCTCCCCACCCCCCAAATCTCTAGGTATTTCCTAACCCAGAACTGGCATCCCTAGAGAGCAATGAGAGAATTTTGTTTCCTTGGGATGACAAAGTACTACAGAATTATTTCCACTGATCTATAAGTCCTGTATAAGTCCTATAAATTTGGTGTAGTGGTTAAGTGTGCTGACTCTAATCTGGGAGAACCGGGTTTGATTCCCCACTCCTCCTCTTGCAGCTGCTGGATGACCTTGGGCAAGCCGTAGTTCTGATAAGAACTGTTCTTGAACTCCTCCTCCTCCTCCTCCTCCTCCTCCTCCTCCCTTTCCTCCAAGGAGATCAGAGCATCACAGATCCTGAGGCTTTGCATTTACAAGGCACTTTCTGCATCCTCTCCCCCCACCCCTCACCACCTGTATATCTCTGGCCAGTTTCTTCATTCCATGCATTTGATGAAGAGAGCCGGGTTTCTCGAAGGTTTATGCTACAATAAAGTTTGTTAGTGTTAAAGGTGCTACTGGGCTTTTTACTATTTTTCAGAGCATCACGGATATTTCTCCCGTCCCCCGTTTATTCTCAGAACAAACCTGGGAGGCATGTTAGGCTGAGAGACTGGTGAGCTTCATGGCAGAGTGGAGATCTGAACTCTGGACTCACAAGTCCCAGTCTAGCACTCTGTCCACTACACCACAGTGGGTCTCATACGGCAGCAGTGCAAGGTTTGTGTGTCTTTATCATACGTATGATGGAGCTGCGGTGGCTCAAGGGGTTAAGACGCTGAACTGCAGGCTGTGGAAGGTCAGTAGTTCAGCAGTTCGAGACCCGGGTGCCGCATGACGGAGTGAGCTCCCGTCTCTAGTTCCAGCTCCTGCCAACCTAGCAGTTCGAAAGCAAGAAATTGCAAGTAGATAAATAGGTACCGCTTCGGTGGGAAGGTAACAGCATTCCGTGCGCCTCGGTGTTTAGTCATGCCGGCCACATGACCACGGAAACGTCTTCAGACAGCGCTGGCTCTTCGGCTTTGAAACGGAGATGAGCACCGCAACCCTAGAGTCGGACTTGACTGGCTTTCGAGCAAGGGAACCTTTACCTTTTTATAATACATATATATTTTTTAAAAAGATGCCCTGAGACGGATGGCCCAGGCTAGCTAGCTTTCATCAGATCTCGGAAGCTGAGCAAGGTCAGCCCCGGTTAGTACTTGGAGGGGAGACCACCAAGGAAGTCCAGGGTCGCTCTGCAGAGGTGGGCAATGGCCAACCACCTCTGAATGTTGCTTGCCTTAACCTGGATAGCCCACGCTAGCCTGATCTCATCAAATCTCAGAAACGAAGCGGGATGAGCCCTGGTTAGTCCTTGGAGGGGAGGCCACCAAGGAAGTCCAGGGTTGCTGTGCAGAGGCAGGCCAGGGCAAACTACCTTTGAATTGCGTCGGTGGCCTTGAAAACTCGACAGGGTTGCCTTAAGTTGACTGTGACATGACAGCACTTTCCAGAGCCAAAAACGATAAAGCTTCTTGTGTCCCTTTAAACGGGTAGATTGTAGCATAAGCTTTTGTGAGCCAGCGCTCCCTTGGTCAGGCGCATGAACTGTAATACTTGTTTTACTTACAAATGTACATGGAGAGCCTATTGGGAGGAGGAGGAGGAGGAG
>NW_015183820.1:0-4543 GCF_001447785.1 Gekko japonicus
AAACCACCTGCAATGGAAAGAGAACTAATCAGTATACTATTGACAGCAGCCGAAGCCACAATTGCTTGTTCCTGGAAAGAATCCAAACCTCCCACAACCAATGTTCCCTCTAAGATGTGGAGTCTTGTGAGCAAAAATTCTACTTTGTGAGCTACTGGCATTCAAGCTGTGAGTGAGCCATTTGGCTACTGCATAAATTAGTTTTCTCCGGAGCCATCCTTCCTGAGCTGAGACAAAAACGTGTGAGCCAGAGGCTAAAAAACTGTGAGCTAGCTCACACTAACTCGGCTTAGAGGGAACACTGCCCACAACCTCCTCTTGGTATGCCCTAGTCTGGGATTACTTTTTACTAGAGAAATGTACAGTCTTCTTCGACGAGAGCCGTCATGAGAGGGTTTTGTACAATCCATTGGGGAAATGGTCACTTTTTAAAGAGAGAAATGACCTCTTGATATAAAGTTAAAAAGCAGTTAACATTCTTTTCATAGTCAAAGATCAGTTCATAGTCAGCTCAGTCCTTTTCTTCGAATTGCCTCCCGGTACAAAATATCTATGTAATTAGGACAACTAAATAGTGTAAGGGCACATTAAAAGGTATTATTGAACTGGGGTTTTTTTTAGAATGCTTTTCTTAATGTAGCTCACCAAGTTGACAGTGTTTGTATTGCTCTGTTAAACATTTGAAAATGTTAATAAAAATAAGGGCACATTAAAAGGTATTATTGAACTGGGGTTTTTTTTAGAATGCTTTTCTTAATGTAGCTCACCAAGTTGACAGTGTTTGTATTGCTCTGTTAAGCATTTGAAAATGTTAATAAAAATAATTGTAAAAAAAACCACAGAGTCATTTAAACTTTCTCAGGGACCCTTATTATATAAATATGATTTATTTGCAAGCGATATAGTTATTGTTTACAAGGTGAATTATACAAATTTGTGTTAAATTAGGCATCAAAATGTTTTTGAAGAACAGAAACTGAATTTCCCCCCTTCGTGTTTGTTTTGTATGCTGAAAATAAAAAAAGCATTTGGAAAAGAGCGTCACGCAATAGTCTCATCTTCCTCTTAAGCCGCAAAAGGTGAGGAGGCTTGAAAGTGGTGCTTCCAAGTTCTGTGTTCGATTGGAAGTGGGAGCAGAAATGCTCTGGGAGTTTTCTGTTTTCTGCATGCAATGACTCCCATATCTGGAGAAGGAGGAAACCCGGATCTTGCAGTGAAGAAGAAGAAGAAGAAGAGATTGGATTTATACCTCGCCCTTCACTACCCAAAGGTGTCTCAGAGCGGCTGACAAACTCCTTTCCCTTCCCCTCCCCACAACAGACACCCTCTAAGGTAGGTGGGGCTGAGAGAGCTCTGACATAAACTGCTCTTTTCCCCCAAGAACAGCTCTTATCAGAACTACGGCTTGCCCAAGGTCATCCAGCCAGGTGCAAGTGGAGGAGGAGTGGGGAATCCAACCCGGTTCTCCCAGATTAGAGTCCCCGCACTTAACCACTACACCAAACTGGCTTAACGAATAAACACCGTACAAAACCTGACCACGGCTGAATCTTTTCCAGTCAGTCTGCTGAAGGGTCTGCTGGTGGTTCAAGTGGATAAATGAGAAAAGTCTTGTGCCTTGGCAAACCATCGTGACATGGCTTCAGATTCCTCCCGCCCCCCCGAAGATATTATAGTTTTCAAGGTAACAAAATGTTTACCATAAATCCAATGACATTACCACCACTAGTGTAACTGAATCATGACAACTATGAAGAGAGCAGCATTTGTGCTGAGTCCTGGGTTCTAGACACGTGGCAGTCTGGTTTATTCAGTGATTTCAGCAAGCTACAAGACGAAGCTTAGCAGGGCTGGAGCCCTGCTTATAAGCATGCAAAAAACACTACACCCAGCAGCACCCACCCACTCCCAGTGATAGGCTATTTACATTACCCTGCTTATCTATAGGTTGGTTCCTGGATCCAGGTGAGCTACTGTTCTGGAGAAGCGAGCTCAGCCCGTTCTAGGCACAGCTACAGGCAGGGGCGGATTAAGGCTCACTGGTGCCCTAAGCACTGCCCAATCTTGGTGCCCCCCCCTCCTTTTGCGCACCACTCAACTGAACACGCTTTATTTTTGACGTTTCCATGGGGCTGAAATTAAAAAGACAACTGACAGCTGAATTTGGCTCCATCATTTTACTTTTAAACGTAGCCTATGACACTGCACCTGGCCAACAAAAATAGAAGATAACCCTAGGGTGCACCATGATCAATGTGCACTAGTTTTATCAAATTTTTTTTTAAACAAATCTTCATTCGTTTTTTCTTTTCTTTTCACCTTTTCCCCAACTTTGTGGTGCCCCCTTTGGCCCAGGTGCCCTAAGCACGTGCTTAGTCTGCTTCATGGCTCATACGCCCCTGATTCTGAGCCCACTCACAGCCCTCCCAGCAGCCCTGGCTCACTGCCCAAGGCCTCAGTCCAGGGCCAGGTTCCATGTTCCCAAAGCAGAGCCAAAAGCAGTCCAAGGGCCAGATTATAACAGGTCAGGCAACCGGTGGGGGAGTCCGCAAGACTGTGGACAAGTTGGTCCCACGCTGGGGCTGTAGCTTCTCCGCAGCCTTATCGCTGCACAGTTGCCGCTGCTGGTTCCCAGCCGTATGGGACTCTCTGGCGAATGACATCCACGCCTTGTCTGACCTATCGAAGTGCCGCAGGGCTCTTTTTGTAGGAACTCATTAGCATAAGAGGCCACACCCAACAGCAGAAACTCATTAGCATATTAGGCCACACCTCTGACCGCACAGCTCATTAGCACATTAGGCCGCACCCCCATGTTACCAGAAGTGTGGTCATCCAGCCACACCCACCTTTCCCTTCTTATTCTGTTGACCTTGTTTGTTGTCAACACCCAGGGCCTTTTTTTGGTAGCAGGAACTCCTTTGCATGTTAGGCCACACACCCCTAAAGTAGCCAATCCTAATGAGTTTCTGCTGTCGGGTGTGGCCTATTATGCTAATGAGTTCCTGCTGGGCGTGGCCAACTCGGGAGCCAGCTGGAACTCCGTTCCTGTGCGTTCCTGCCCAAAAAGAGCCCTGGAAGTGCCGCAGGGCACGCAAGGCAGAGATGTTCCGCCAGGCCTTTGGGCTGAGGCCAGGGATGGTTCCCTTACCTCTGCCCGGCACCCTCTCCCTCCTCCCCCAAAACTGAATGCTGGATACGCCGTCTTGTTCTTAAAACGTTGCAAATATTTATGTTTTATGGTTCTAATTGGTTTTTATAATGTATGGAATTGTTTTGTTGTAAACTGCCCCTAAGTGGGGAAGAGTGGTCAAGAAATCTAATTAAATGAATACATAAATAAATAACGCCCTTCCCTACAAGCGGAGTCAGCTCCTCTCCTCATGTAAGGCTCCTTAGTCGGGTCACACCACACAGGGCTTCATAAGAAGATAACTGTTTATTAGTGGTTCCAGTACTAAAGAACACATGTACAGATTGTGTCAGGAGTATAAGGGCCTCTGACTTACAGTGAAATCAAAACACCCCCCTGTGAGCGTAAGCCAATGGCTATAGTTCACGCGCGCGGCACAAGCAAGCGGGCGAAGCACAAAAGCCGTTAACATTCCCAGCCGAGTAAAACGCAGCTGGAGACTGCAAGGTCAAGCATGAGATAGCACACAGAAGCTGGATAGGGAAGAGCTGAGAATGAAGAGGAGGTGCACCCCTCCACATTCCAGATCTATGACAGGGCTACCTGGCAGGAGTACTGGGGCCCAGATCCCGTCTCGACTTACTGGTCTCTCCTACCATTCCTTAGGAGCTGCGGTGGCTCAAGTGGTTAAGATGCTGAACTGCAGGCTGTGGAAGGTCAGTAGTTCAGCAGTTCAAGACCCGGGTTGCCGCATGACGGAGTGAGCTCCCGTCTCTAGTTCCAGCTCCTGCCAACCTAGCAGTTCGAAAGCAAGGAATTGCAAGTAGATAAATAGGGACTACTTCGGTGGGAAGGGAACAGCGTTCCGTGCACCTTGGTGTTTAGCCGGCCACATGACCACGGAAACGTCTTCGGACAGCGCTGGCTCTTCGGCTTGGAAACGGAGATGAGCACCGCAACCCTAGAGTCGGATTCGACTGGCTTTCGAGCAAGGGAACTTTTACCTTTTACCTTTACCATTCCTTAGCAGAGGTGATGCGCAAATCTGTGCCCTGCGTGGTCCCGTGACCGAATTGAAATCATGCAGTTAAGAGTCCAGCGAGGTAGATGAATATCTGTTTATTGCAAGAAACAGGAAATAGAGGGCTGAGTGCTTTTCAGCACTTTGCAACACCAAGCTGTATTCTGGCTTAACCAGGAAGGTCAGAGGGTCTTAGACCCCAAATGACATCACATATAACTTACACATTCAAAAACCTTTAATTGGTACCCAGCAGATAACATCATGGAAGCGTCATCTGACTCAGTGCATCTCTCGTGGGTGTCAGTAATTTCACTTGTTTATCTGGTCCTCAGAACACTGGGAACATGAAAGAATACCGGGACCCTTTCTGGCCTCGCTTATGGAGA
>NW_015183821.1:0-3589 GCF_001447785.1 Gekko japonicus
AGACCCAGCAGGTCTTGGAGCTGCAGGGCGGGGAGCAGGAGACTGTACACTATGCTTAGGCGAACGGCATCCCTAAAGCGTCAGGATGCTGTGGCTGATTTGCAGCGGTGGTTCATCAGGGGAAGGCGGAGATGCTAAGAGGCAGCAAGCAAGTGGTGGCGGTGGCGTAGCAAATCTAGGGTAGAGGGTGATGTGCCACGGGCGCTGCAGAGGAGCCCAGCTCTGTTTGCGGAGCCACTCTTCATGCCGACCATGGAACAGTGCAAGATGCTAGATGCTACTACAAGGAGCTCCCCCACGAACAGGCTTGGGCGCGTTGTGTCCAGACGAACAGCCCATCGAGGGATCAGCTCATTGGTTGTGACTGGGGGACTGGGAGTGAGCCGAACTGGTGGGTCTTCTTCAGGCATCCTTAGCTAGAAGAGAGAAGGCTGCAGAAGTAATGAACTACTAAGGGCAATTCTGCATCTAGCATTCCCTCCACATTTTCTCAACTGGGAGAAAAAAGTGCGACTCAAAACCACATTCAAATACCTCGGGGCAACACTGTACTGGCTGCAAAGTCACCCCTGAATGGCTATAAATCGATGCAGAAGGTACCATAAAACCCAATGTTCACAGAAAGCGAAAGTGGCATGGAGTGTGGAGGGTACCATAAAATCCGGTGATGAAAGGAAGTGAAAGCAGCATGCGATGCAGAGGGGAATCTCTGCTCCAATATGGGTTTCGTAAAACAATGGAGGGGGAAAGCCGAGCAGAATCAGCCTAAATGCATTCCAAAGGCACAAGGGGGTGTCTTTGGGAAGCCGCAGACACAGGCTAAGCAAATCTTTAACCTCCCACTCCGCCCCAAATAGATCTCTAAGGGCCAATCCAGCCGCATCCCATCGGTGCAGGAAATGAAACTGCAGGTATAAATCTGTCTCACACAGAGATAGACTCCCTGCCAAAATGCCAGTGGTTTCGTGTAGAATATTTTACATCCCAAGTCTCACGCCGTCACTATTCCCTCGACTTTATTTCTGTAGGGTTATCTTGCTGCACGTAAAACCACTTTTAAATCTAATTCCTTGCTGCTCTGTGGGACTTTGACATATGACGGGTACTAGGAAGGACGCAGGGAGCCCTGCTTCTTAGAAAGAGATGCAAACTACTGCAGAACATTTGTTCGAGAACAGTAGGAAAATAAAGTCAGCCTGTTTTTTCCCTCACAGGCTGGGCATTTGGGGATTTATCTAGATTGCAGAAAGACACATTTCTTTGAAATAAATGCAGCTCAAAATAAGCCAGAAGATTTTTTCCCATTACAGGAGCAAAAAGTCAGAGGTTAATTTCAACAGCAGAGGACAGGAAAAAAATGTTTATGTCTATATACCATGACCAAGAACCAATTGACATGGTTTAAACTTCAGCTGAAATCAATAGGGGAATGAAGCATGGGTTTTGCAGAGTGCCATTGAATTCAGTAGAGTTTAGAATGGCTTTGTGTTTGTTAGACCTTGCCCTCCATGTCTACAGCTACGATCACACACACACTAAATAATCCACTTTGAATCCACTTTCAGTGCACTTTCCAACTGGATTTTACTGTGTGAACTGGCAAAATCCAGTTGGAAAGTAGATTGAAAGTGGATTGTTTAGTGTGTGCAACTGCAGCCTATGTTTTAATAGGTTTGGTGTAGTGGTTAAGTGCTTGGACTCTAATCTGGAAGAACCGGGTTTGATTCCCCACTCCTCCACTTGCAGCTGCTGGATGACCTTGGGCAAGCTATCATCCTGACAAGAGCTGTCCTTGAAAGGGCAGTTCTGGAAAGAGCTCTCTCAGCCCCACCCACCTCACAGGGTGTCTGTTGTGGGGAGGGGAAGGGAAAAGGAGATTGTAAGCCACTCTGAGACTCCGAGTGAAGGGCGGTGTATAAATCCCATCTCCTCTTCCTCTTCTTCTTATTCTTCACAAAAATCAGTTCTGAAAGGCAGCATAATCCTCCCCTGTTTGGGTCACCAGTGTGGCCCAGTAGCTGAAAAAGAGCGACCTGGTTGTAGAACTCTGGGTTCAGTCTTCACCACCCATCTCATCCACCACCAATCCAGCCTTCTGTAAGTAGAGAGACGGCATATCCACTGATGCAAATGAGAAACTCCTAGAAACAGAAACTTCTCTTCCTCCCCCCAAACCAGGACCATAATTATATCTAATTCTCTATATGCAAATACTTAAATCTGGCAACTGGGGCTGTGTTGAGAGAGGGGGGACTCCTCTACGAACTTGGGAGACCACACAGGTGGGCAGAAATTTGTGACACATTTAAGAAATGGAGGGTAGGGGATACATTCCCCAAACAGAGGCAGGTTGTCTGTGTATGCGCAGACAGTGCCCCTCCATTGGAATGGCAGCATCCACCTTTCCCATGGTATGTGAGACACGGAGAGGGGAACCACCAATGCTGCTTAAGAAGACAGTTTCTGGATCAGACCAGCGGTCCATCTAGTCCAGCATCCTGTCTCACACAGTGGCCAGTCAGATCCTCTGGAGAAACAACAACAGGGCATAGAGTCCAAGGCCTTCATAAGAAGATAAGAAGAACCTTACTGGAACATACCAGTGGTCCGTCTAGTCCAGCATCCTGTCCCACACAGTGGCCAACCAGTTCTGCTGGAGGGCCAACAACAGGGTAGAGAGGCCGAGGCCTTCATAAGAACATCAGGAGAGCCTTGCTGGATCAGACCAGTGGTCCATCTAGTCCAGCATCCTGCTTCACACAGTGGCCAACCAGTTGCCCCAGGGGACCAAACAATGGGGCACAGAGGACAAGGTCCTCCCCTGCTCCCAGCACTAGAGGTTTGTTGCTTCTGTAGCTGGAGTTAAACCTGTGGAATGCCTTTCACTGCTTGAGAAATGCCTGATTGCTCAACACTTCCCAGAAAGACTTTTTCTCAACATCACACAGAGGAAAGCCTGGGGAAGCTTCCAGAAATTAGAGGTAGGCTTTCTAACCTCCAGGTAGCAAACACTGCGATATAAATGACAAAGACATTTAGTGAGATTCATATTATATTATAAATAAACTTCGCAGTATTACAAGTCCATCCTTCTCAAAACGAACACCCGGATATAAACTCATTCCGTCACAATCTTCTCCAGGAGTGATCCTATCGTATTGAAAGGTGTCAGCCTCTTGCTACAGTTCAGTGGTCTATTAGGAGCAAACCGATGCTGAAGTTCTTCTCGATGTTCTTCAAATAATCTTCTGGTTCCATTCAAGTGTTTGTAAAGGAGCAAGCCAGTCATGGCTGCGGTCACACGGAACATTAGCCACGCAAGAAAGACGGAAGACAGGCGGCTTTTCCGGGTGCGATCTCACCGGCACATCTAGGAAGCATAGCGCTTCCGTGGCACAACCAAGGCTTCCCGCCGAAAATGCGCAGCAAAAAACTAGTACCTTGGAAGTACTAGTTTCCGGAAACTGCGGGGCAAGGGGGGGCGTCTGATCGCGTTTCCGGTGGCATCCGGCGCCCGCACATGTCCCCTTGCGAAAAAGGGTGTTGTTGTTTTTCCAAGACTCTGTGGATGCGCGCACACACCCAATGG
>NW_015183822.1:0-3358 GCF_001447785.1 Gekko japonicus
TATAGGAAAACAGCAGTGAACTGGCAAGAGTCAGGCTTACATACTGTTTGCGCAAAACTGAAAGCTATAGAAGTCCCCAGGAACTTATCTGCTGCCATAAAGGAAAATTTATACAAGGCGTTAATTGCAAGAAGTTAAAGCCATTGCACAAGAAAGTAAGCCGGGATCTTGGACAAAATTAGTGGCAATCAGTGTATCGCTCACTTCCAATGGGAATAGGATTAGGCATGTTTTTCCTTTGCCGCTTGTCTTAAATTTGGATGGCTGGATTCTAAGATAGACTGACTCAGAGGGTAGAACTCTTTAGTCCCTGACAGTCTAAGATAATATTTAAAAAACTCTTGATCTAGTCAGGTATGACAATTTGTACTTGGGGGAGGGGGGAACTGCACGACATTTCTCCTTATTTTAAAACACAGTAGGGCAAGATTGTACACTCCAGTGTTAAAATTATTCAAGAATTGTGCAGCATAAAAGTAGAACTGATACTACTGGACCAACATAGATGATGTAAGAACTGGGAAAATAACCTTCTTCCTCTAGACTAGAATAGAACGCTTTCTCCCCCCCTTCCCTTCCCAGTCCCAGCTAAGAGCTCCTCCTGCTCTTCGTGCAGTTACAGTTTTGGATGTTGCCCAGCCTCTCCCGCCATGCCCATAGCACCAAAGGACTTGCACTATGGTCCTTATTGCAGCAGTACTGTTCCTAATGAATGGCAAACCTGTCAGCCTGCTTGATTTATGCCTGAACCTGAGACACCTATTTAAATCTCATGTAACAACACCCTGGTGCAGATGTCAGAGCAGCGGCAAGGCTGGTTTCAGGACTGTTGAGCTGTCTAGACAGCTTGAGGTGATAGGTCACTCAGAAAATGTTACAGGCCTGCTTGTGCCATAATTGGATTATTATGGAAATCTAAAACCAGCTGTCAAGTGGTGGCCCATTTGGTGGCTGTCTTTTTCACCCTTGCAAATGAGAATAATAAAATTGTGTAGTTTCTTAGCTGCATTTTTTTTTTAGCTTCTTAGGCTGTATGCTTCTATATAATGTACTTGCGTTAAGTCCTGTTGAACGCACTAAGGCTTATTTGTGAGGAAACGAGCATAGGAGTAGCCTGGCCATTGTATAGCTTTCCCTAGGAATATTCTGTCACGCATAGGGTTGCCTTGTGGTGCTGAATAAAATGTGCCAGTTTTCTGCTTTGGTGCAGGAGTCTTTGATCACAACCCTAAAAACTTTCCTTAGAGTAAGCCCCATTGAATAGAATAGGGCTATCTCTGAGTAGACCAGGATTGCTTCCTTTTGTCAATCAGTGCTCCTCTTGGAGTAGCCCTGATAATTTCCCATATTAGCCTGCCACAAGCATGGACTAGTGAGGATGAAGGTGACCTATGAGAGGCTTGAGTACGGGATAAAGAGTGGGAGCTAATAAAAATAATCCAGATGGCCAAAGCCCACTAGCCATACCACATGTTGCTGCAGAAATATAAGACATCCCCAGGGTCTCCAGCCAGTATGACCTGAGAAAGATGCCTGGCTCCAAATGTGGTGATCTAAATCCTGAGTGTGAAAGCAGAGCCTATCTGCTGAATATAAGAGAAAATGTATACTTCTTTTTAGCACATCTGCATCTAACATGTCTAATATTAAGGGCCAGTTCATACTTTCAAATTATATATTAGTTCATTTATATTTTTCTTCCAGCAGTCCTGTATTTCACTAAATATGCAAATTCAGCAAATTGAATGTATAAACAGGGCTATCAGTAGCAATACTAATGATGGTCAGTATCAATGCTAATGATTACAGTACTGTGTGTTTCATGTTTCCAGTAGAAACTCACATTAAATGATATGTCTGTTTAAATTCTTATGAGAGTAGTGATAGATTTTACACACACACACACACACACACTTCCACATATGGTGAGCCACATTTATTGTTTGTTACATCATGGCTTTCTAATCAAAGACTCCAGCACTGGTCAGCTTCCCCATAGACCTCAGTGTTGGGTAAAGTTCTGCATACATACGTTAACATACTCTAGGCTGAGCTTAATGGGCATTTTTCCTGCAGCTGACGTAGTCCAGTAGATAAAGAATTAGATTTTAAAATCTGCACAATTGGATCAAGTACAAAGAAGAGAGACAATTCTACAAACCTGGAGGAGCCTAGAGTTTGTAGGAAAATTCCAACAGTAAGACAAAAATTGAGGAAGTTAAAAAAACACAAATGGAGAAACAGTGTGTGTGCCTGCATGTGCAAATGCTGACTTAGATCTTGTAAGACCATGCAGCTAGACATTTTTAAAAAGAAGACATAAAAGTAGGGAAGAAAACAGCAGTCAGAGGGCGGGGGCAAACAAGGATAGGAAATGGGGGGAATCAGTGCGGGGAATGGGATTTCCTTTCCCTCAGTGATCCTTCTTACATGATTTATAAGCATTATTCTTACCTTTGAGTACAATAACATAACAAAAAGGATTAGAAATATCCTAATTGCATACAAAAATAGTGTTTATACAATTGTTTTGAGATTTCAAAGTTCACGTACATCAACAAATTTTTAAGGTCAGTATTACCTTCATATTGCAGAAAGAGTGCTGCCACAAAAAGAGAATGGCTTGCATAAAGCAAACTATTGTGTTTGAGGCACACACAAGATGCAAACCAAGGACTCCTTGGTTTATGGGTTTACACTACAACCATCAAAACACTTGGCAAATTGATATAAGAGGCAGCTTAATAGCCATGTAAATGACCAGACTTTAATAACTGGCCAGTGACAGAAAAGAGTTATTGAAATTGTGGTTACATTAATGATTATTTAATACTAAGAATAAGGTCAGTTGTGGAAATAAATGCAACGAATGCTAGAAAGAGGCTCTGGGTGGGTGCCCTGGCCTTGGGCACTCAGCATCAATTTGCTGTGGCAACCTCAGCAGGGTATAATGACACAGAGCTTACTGTTTTCTCCAGGGGAACTGATATCAGCCATCTGAAGAGTGGTTGTAATTCTGAGTGATCTCCCCTGGAGATTGGCAACAATGGTTCCCCAGGAAGAAATGGCTGGTTTGAAGGATAGAGTCTATGGCATTGTACCTATCTTGGAGGTAGCAACCCGATCTCCTTCCCAGCCAACCATCAACATGCTATTATCTACCTCTCTGACTTCAGCTTTCCATCTCCCACACACATCTCCCACACACACACACACCTGGAGCCTCTACCTAGGAAAAGTACAGTCTTTATCCTTCTCAGTGGGAACCCAAGCAGGAGGGGAAGTGACCTCAGCAGGGCATAAGACTCAAAGTTCACCCTGTAAAACAGCTATCTGGAGAAGTTTTAATTCTGAGTGA
>NW_015183823.1:0-4512 GCF_001447785.1 Gekko japonicus
TTCCTGTGCCTAACTGACCACAAGCTACCTTTAAGCATAAAGTGTGCAATTCTGGGTAGAGTTGCTAATGTGTTAAGTCCCAGATGCCAGCTGAGAGATTTGAATCTCTGCTTTGAGCTGGAGGGGATTATAGACTACTGTAGAGATTCTGGTGGCATATTGTTCTGAATCCAGAGAGGGTAGCCTACCTCTGTGGGTTGTTGTTTAATGTACTGCAAAAGGTACAGGGTTCCCTCCCATTCCTGGACAGGCATGGGTGGACTATCCTATACAATAACGCCATAGAGTCCACCTTCCAAAGCAGCCATTTTCTGCAGGGGGACTGATATCTGTTGCCTGGAGATCACTGGTAATAGCTGGAAATACAGCCACCACATGGAAGTTGCTTCAATATATCAAAACCATTGTGGCTAAATGCAAACTACTATTCAATTTTATCAATTTAAACAAAACTTCATGAAATTTACTAAGAAACTGTCGAAAAAATTGAAGCCCAGATCCAAAGAAACCAAATGCCGTACCATGAAAAAAAACTTTAAGTGGACAGTTCAATGTCAGCACACAGACTTGTAAATGATGTACATTCGGGAATAAATGGTACAACTTGTGACTGTACACTTGAGTAGAAGTAACAGCCCTCTAATTTTCAACACACTAATGTGTCTCCTAGGTTAAATCTGCATTTCCAAACTTCATCAGAGTCAATGAATTAGAACTTCTGATCTGGAGCTTACACTCTTAACACCAAAAACACACCATTTCCATATAATGAGGAGCAAATTGCTTCATACTCGAAAGGGTCGGCAGTAGTAGTGGACTTTGATTTTTGTAAATGTCAGAATATCTTCCTTCAGTGTGGTTTGCTTGTCACTATCGGGTGACTTTGATTAATATATCGTTGACACTTTGAGAGTGTTTATAAATGTCAATTCTGTAAAAAATGTAGTTTTGATTATAAATGTAATAGTTTACGAAGACGACATAACAGCACGATTGACTTCTTCCAACAGTTCACTAGTAAATGCCATGAAGTGTTATTTACATTGATAAAACTGAATGGTAATTTTGCATTTAGGTCACGGCGGTTTTGATCTATTGAAGCCGTCGGCACACTGTGGCCCCTTTGGTTTTGTTACCACCTGGAAGTTGGCAGCCCTAGGCCAGTGGCGGGCCAAGGGTGGGGCGGTGGGAGCGGTCAACCCCAGATGTGATCTGGCACCTGGGTGAGCGGCTTGAGCATCCCAGTCCAGCGCTGCGGTGTCCCAAGGTGCAAGGGCACCGCCGGCACCTGCTGGCCAAGGGTCACGCTTACTTCCAGGTGACGCACATTCTGGCCAGGTGTGGCTGCGCTCCCAATGGCCTGGCCTGCAAGGTGTGTGCTCTCTACGCCCTGCGCCTTGGCCCTCTGCTGCAAGCACTGCTCACCTTCCGCTGGTCCAGGACTGAGGCCTGACCCGAGTAAACTGCCTGAGCTGTCCTCGCTGCCCATAGCCGTGCTGGATGCCAACAGCAACATGGGCCCGGGTCTGGCAGGCATGGGCCAAGGACGCCAGCACCAATGCTGAGCTGCTCTCCTTCGCCTGCCCACCCAGCACCGCCTTCTTTGTAGCGCCGCATAGCAGGTGTGTGGTGCTGGTGCGCTTCCTGCCCAGCTGCAGGGCCTCCGTCCCGCCGTACCTCTTCGCCTGCTCCAGGTGTCAAATATGCTTGGTATGCCACTGCCCTAGGTGGAGTGGAAATTTAAGCCTGAAGTCTCTCTGATCCTAATCCACCTCTCTGGTCCTAATCCACCTCCCTTATCAGGACACTTGAAGCAGGGTGATTTCACCTTTGCGCCAAGCCTCTGGCTTGAGAGATGGGAACAGAGAGGAGGCAGAGAGAAGGGGTGCTTGATTAGCCCCCTTCCCTGCACAACTGAGGCTGAAGGAGAGACAGTCCTACAGTGGGTTCTCTGGAAACTAAGGTTGTCAGCCTCCAGGTGGTTGTATATAAAGACACTCCGTGAATGAATTACAAACATAAGCAGAAAAATTATATTGTATGGAACAATTCGAACATTTTGAAACCTTTGTTAAAGAACCCTTATATATATATATTTACAGAGCTAGGAACAAAAAGGACTTGATACAAAGGGAGAATACAATTAGAGTCCACAATTCCTCTGTATAAAAAACTTCAGGAGTGCAATCGTTCCACGTCATATGTGATTACAGCTATACACGGCTGGCTTCACTGCCGCGTTCGCGTTACGCTTCTTCAGATTGCCGCGTTCACGTTACGCTTCTTCAGATAGCTGGTACTCTTTAGCTGTGAACCGAAAATTATATCTTCATGTCATATTTACTATATTACAACATATTAACTGTTATCCCCAGTTGTCAGCACATACATACTCACTGAAATAAAGTGTCAACAATTCTCCTTCACTAGTTTTCCATTCGCTCCGCTGATAGGTTCTCTTTCTGCTGATTAAAGGTAAAGGTTCCCTTGCTCGAAAGCCAGTCGAATCCGACTCTAGGGTTGCGGTGCTCATCTCCGTTTCAAAGCCAAAGAGCCAGCGCTGTACAAAGACGTTTCCGTGGTCATGTGGCCGGCATGACTAAACACCAAGGTGCACGGAACGCTGTTCCCTTCCCACCGAAGTGGTACCTATTTATCTACTTGCAATTTCTTGCTTTCGAACTGCTAGGTTGGCAGGAGCCGAAACTAGAGACAGGAGCTCACCCCTTCTTGCGGCACCCGGGTCTCTAACTGCTAAACTACTGACCTTCCATAGCCTGCAGTTCAGCGTCTTAACCACTTGAGCCACTGCAGTAGCGGTGGTGATTAACACCCAAAATATGCCAGGCTCCATCTCCAAAACCTCCAGGTATTTCCCAAGATGGCAACTCTACCTGTGTATAATGTCATAGCTGTAATTCTGGGGGGGTCTCCAGGCCCCACCTGGAGGTTGGCATCCCTTTACATGGCCTGTTGTACGCAGGGTCCTGAGGTGACCGGAACCAGCTCTCAGCAGTCTGCTGTGTGATCCCTTTTGGTAGACCCTTGGCAGATAAAACCTCTTATCTCTGATCTAACGTAAATGCCACTCCGAATACAATGCAATTAACTTGAAGTTATTAGCAGGCCATCCGCTTGCAGAATTCAGCTCTTATGGCCTAAGGGTGTGGACGGTGTTCTTGAAGTGGTGTGTGCTGTACTTGTTTGTGTGACCCTTGCTCTTATTAGCTTATCACATCTTTCTCTGTGTGTGTGTGAGTCCAGGGGGCTATACAATTATTTGTCAAGAAAGCCAGGAAGAAAGCCTCTTACAAAAACCCTCCCTGAACCCAGTAGGGTTGCCACCCTCCAGGGGGTAGCTGGAGACCTCCTGGGATTGCAACTGATCTCCAGGTGACGAAGGTCAGTTCACCTGGAGGAAATGGTCGCGTTGGAAGGTGGACTCTATGGTATTATGCCCCATTAAAGTTTCCTCTCCTCCCCAAACCCCGCCCTCCTCAAGCTCCACCCCCAAAATCTCCAGGTATTTCTCAAACCAGAGCTGGCGACCCTACAAAATATTACATATGTATGCACCGTCAAGTCATAATCACCTTATGGTGACCCCAGCAAAGGGATTTCGGGGCAAGTGAGAAGCAGAGGTAGTTTGCCATGGCCTTCCTCTGCAAAGCCTTCCTTGGTGGTCTCCCCTTCAACTACCGACCCTGCTTAGCTTACGAGATCTGACATGATCAGGCTATGCCACGACGCCTCTGCTCCCTGTTTCAAGGTACAAAGCTCCCCTCTTGGGGTAAGATGCCAAAGCAAGGGATTATGGTTTAACTCCAGACACTTCTGGATGGTCCCAAATTTATCTGGATCCATTCCTGTCTTATCTCCAGATTTGGGTTTGGCACTGAAATTTCCTGTGGTAGATAATTTGAACCAGGGCCTTTTTTGTAGAAAAAGCCCAGCAGGAACTCATTAGCATAATAGACCACACCCAACAGCAGAAACTCGTTAGCATATTAGGCCACACTCCTGACAGCACAATTCATTAGCATACTAGGCCATACCCCCATGTTACCGAAGTGTGGTCATCCAGCCACACCCACCTTTTGCTTCTTATTCTGTTTACCTTGTTTGTTGTCAAAACAAAGGGCTTTTTTTGTAGCAGGAACTCCTTTGCATGTTAGGCCACACACCCCTAAAGTAGCAAATCCTAATGAGTTTCTGCTGTTGGGCGTGGTCTATTATGCTAATGAGTTCCTGCTGGGCGTGGCCAACTCGAGAGCCAGCCGGAACTCTGTCCTGTGCGTTCCTGCCCCAAAATAGCCCTGTTTTGAACAGAGAGAAAAAGGAGATGCGTCACCATTTTGATTCCTCTGGATCTCTCAGTCTCAGCCATTGGGTCCTTCCAGACCAAGTGGCTGGGACGGGAATGCCCCCTAGTGGATCTGTTCAGGCTGGACAGATCAGTTCTAGAAGGTGGTGTTGGGAGACTTCAACCAGGTGTGGCATTACAAGTGTTGA
>NW_015183824.1:0-3377 GCF_001447785.1 Gekko japonicus
GATCCAGCAGGGCCCTTCTTATGCTTTTATGTTCTCATAAAAAAGAATGCGAGTCAGTACTGTATTTACTCAAAAGGAAGACAAAGAAGAAGAGAAGAGATTGTATTTCTAGCCCGCCCTTCACTACCCAAAGGAGTCTCAGAGTGGCTTACAATCTCCTTTCCCTTCCCCTCCCCACAACAAACACCCAGTGAGGTAGGTGGGGCTGAGAAAGCTCTTTCAAGAACTGCTTGTGAGAGAACAGCTCCGAAAGAACTTATGACTGACCCAAGGTCACACCAGCAGCTGCATGTGGAGGAGTGGGAAATCAACCCCGGTTCTCCCAGGTTAGGGTCCGCGCTTCTAACCTCTACACCAAACTGGCTCTCTACAGCCCTGAATGTATGACAACCTCCACCCAAATGTTGTACACATACAGAATGATTGTTACTGGACATAACTGTAACTTCTATGCAAATGTAAGATGGCTGCCTTTTGTGTGCGTATGTGATTGCGTTGGGGGTGTGTGTAGTCTTCTTGCATTTGAGTGAATACTGTACCTACATGGTGCTCATTTGCTGGCGGGTCCATAAGAACATCAGAAGAGCCCTACTGGATCATATTAATAGTCTACCTCGTCCAGCATCCCGTCTCACACAGCAGCCCACCAGTTCCTCTGGAGGTCCAAGAACAGGGCGTAGAGGCCGAGCCCTTCTGTTGCTATTGGCTCCTGGCACCAGTAGATGATTTATTGCTTCTGAATGTGGAGATTCCCTGTAGTCACCACGGCTAGTAGCCACTGATGGGCCTCCCCTTCAGGAGTTTATCTAATCCCCCTTTAAAGCTGTCTATGTCTGTGGCCATCACCGCATCCTCTAGCAGTGTGTTCCACATTTTTAATCTCTCACTGGGTATAGAAGCATTTCCTTTTATCTGTCCTGCACCTACTCCCCATCGGTACAATCGAACAAGAGTGTGGTGCTTTCCCCAGATGCTCAAGATATATCTGATCTGACTACCCTGCGAGGTAGGCCAGGACACATACCCAAGTATTATGGCAATGGGGCAGAAAGGCCGAGATACGGAACACTTGCCTAACCACTGAATGCGTTCTTTCCCCAAGCATCCCTGTGCATTTTCTGGCTGCCCCTCCCTGGTGCTATTTGCATTACATGGGGGGGGGATGTGGAGGGGGAAACGACAGCCGGCTTCATTTGCAAGGTTTCCATTTCAGTGCAATCACATCTTGATGAGGCTCAAACGGCCATCCCCAATTTCAGGGGTTTCTGCTTTTTAATTAGAACCCGCCTTTGCCTTCCCCCAAAGCGCTCTGCACAGATTAGTCAAGTAAAAACACACACATATAAATAGCAACCTTAGATCCGTGGCACAGGAGAGCAGCCAACCAGAGAGGAAAGGAGCAATGCAAACGGGGGCATCAAAGATGGACTCTGTTAAGCCACTTTGAGCTGTATTATTCAGAGTAATTTTGAGCACAGACACTTCGGTTTACAAGGACACTTTAAATACTTGTATTTTTTGCATCGCAATGTGTTTTGTAATTTGTACTATGACATCAATAAAGGTAAAGGTCTCCCCTGCTCGAAAGCTAGTCGAATCCGACTCCAGGGGTGCGGTGCTCATCTCTGTTTCCAAGCCGAAGAGCCAGCGCTGTCCGAAGACGTTTCCGTGGTCATGTGGCCGGCATGACTAAATGCCGAGGCACACGGAATACTGTTACCTTCCCACTGAAGTGGTACCTGTTTATCCACTTGCAATTTCTTGCTTTCGAATTGCTCGGTTGGCAGGAGCTGGGGCCGGAGATAATAATTATTGAATAGATGGCATAATAATACCATGGTTGTTTTTTGTTTACTTACAACCTCCAGGTGGGGGCTGGAGATCTCCTGAAGTTGCAACTAATCTCCAGATTACAGAGATCAGTTCCCCTGGGGGGAAAACAATGGCTGCGGTGGAGGGCGGGCGCCAGCGTTCCCTCTAAGCTGAGTCAGTGTGAGCTAGCTCACAGTTTTTTAGCCTCTGGCTCACACATTTCTGTCTTCGCTCAGGAAAGATGGCTCTGGAACAAACTAACTTATACAGTTGCCAAGTGGCTTGCTTGCAACTTTAATGCCAGCAGCTCATAAAGTAGAATTTTTGCTCACAAAAGCTCCTCCCCTGCCACAAATCTTGTGAGTCTTTACGGTGCTCCTGGACTCTTGCTCTTTTCTCCTGCTACAGACAGACTAACACGGCCGCCCATCTCGAGCTATCTACCGGATTCGGTCCCACTGCAGCTTCCAGCGCCTTTGCCCTGACCGGCATAGAGCTCCTCAGCCCTCAGACTGGCATCCTCTGCTCACACCGCAGGGCCCGGCTTTGCAATTTCCCCGGCCTGGAGACCGGCCACTTCTCTCCCTCCCGCCTGGCCTCCCCTCCACCCCTCCACGCAGTGGCTCGACATTACAGAAGGCAAGAACCGGACTCCACGATCCCTTGGGGGGGGGCGCCTGGCTGTCAAACCCAATCCCTTTTCATTTCGCCACGCTTCGCGAGGCGCTGCTCTGATGCGGCGTAACGAGGCGGCCAATCAGGCGCCCCGCGCTGATTACCGGAGCGTGTAATTTAATGCCAAGGCACCGGGAGAGGATGCTGAGAAATGAAAACTGTAATTTTCTTATCACCGAGAGACCTCGCTCCATTACGGAGAGCGCGTCCATGTCTCCCTTCTTGCCTGGCTGACCTCTCTGTCCCTCTGAACGATGCGCCAATGCGCCCTGCAGCCTCCGTGGAGAAGGCCAAGGAGGGGGAGCAGGTGGCAGATGGAAGGGCCCCAGGCCCAGATCTGCGTTTCTCCATTTCGGCGACCGCAGGGGACGATGACGGATATCGGTGGGGCTCCGTTTACAGTCTGGGATCCCGGGAAGGGAGGATTATGGGAAAGCACACTGGAGAACCCCAGTTATGGTTTGCTTGAATGCAGAAGTGCTCATGTGGAAGAACGCGCCGCCCATCGTGTGCAGAGTAGAGCCCCTTCTGCCTGCTCTTTCGCTGGCACACGGAGGGGCTGGGAAGAGCTTAAGGGAACAACACCGATAGCTGAGTTTACAAAGTGGGGGGGGGGCAACCCTTCTGCTTGCATGAAGGACTCCCAGCAGGAGCCTGCATGGCAGAGCCGGCCAACTGGCAGATTAATGCCCACAGTCGCCGGGTCCGGGGGTGCCGGGAGGCAGCTGAAAGCTATCAGGCCGTGCTCAGATGGTGCTGAATTCGGGCCTGTGTCCTGCTCGGAGCCTGACGTGCCCCCCCCGGCTGCCCCCACGATTCACTCGCTTTACAGGAAAGAGCAGATCTCTCTCACCTAGATGTTCCAGGGGTGTCAAACATGCAGCCCAGGG
>NW_015183825.1:0-3338 GCF_001447785.1 Gekko japonicus
TCAGCGTCTTAACCATTTGAGCCACCACTTTAATAAGAATACATATAAATGAATATACAAAAAATGTAAAGTAGATTAGCTCAAGAAATTAAATGGTATTTTTAGTTGTCAATGATCCAAAAGATTGTGAAATGTATGCTCCGTGTGTACATTCAAATATTCTGGTCACTGTTTTTCAAAAGCTAACTGCAGAACTTACAAAACTGTATTGTTAAAATGGCCTTTAAAATTCAAAGGATTCTGGGGATTGGCAAAAGAGCTTTTAAATAAGGAATTGACAAGAAAGCTGATACACCTGTGTCATTACTATTGAATATATTTGTATTGCACTTTTCAGCCATAACTTTCTCCCATGGTTGCTTGGGCAGTGTTAGGCTACAGTAGTTAACTTCGGGTTCCTGTAGTTTATTTACTTCATTTATAGCTGCCTTTCTTCCTGCCAACCTAGCAGTTCGAAAGCAAGAAATTGCAAGTAGTTAAATAGGTACCACTTCAGTGGAAAGGTAACAGCGTTCGGTGCACCTTGGTGTTTAGTCATGCTGGCCATAGGCTGTAATTTGGAAAGGTCTTCAGACAGCGCTGGCTCTTCGGCTTTGAAATGGAGATGAGCACTGCAACCCTAGAGTCGAACTCGACTGGCTTTCAAGCAAGGGAACCTTTACCTTTACCTTTTCTACCCAACATGAACTCAAAGCTACTTACATTGTTCTTCTCCATTTTACACTCACAATAACCCTGTGAGGTAGGTTAGGCTGAGAATGTGTTACTGGTCCACAGTCACCCAGCAGGCATCCATGGTGGAGTGGGGATTCAAACCTGGGCATCCCAAATCTTAATCCAACACTCTAACCACTACATCACACTGGCTCTCATATGACTGCATTTGATCTTTGACACCTGATGAGATTTAGCTGATTTCTAACATTTGTAGGGATGCCACATTTCTCAGCCCCACTATTTCAACCTGAAAATCCCCATTTCAATTTTTTTTTCTTTTGTGCACTGTGTTCTGTTAAATGACATTAAAGTTATTATTTCGTCAATTTATACACATAAATAGTGTATAACATATAAATGTCATAAAGGGAATGAATGGAATCAAAATAACATAAAAGAAACAAAGTGGGAATAGCAGCAGCAAAATTGATTAAAAGAAAAAGTTCACAATGAAAACATCTGAAGACAAAAATGGTGCATTTGCACATACTTGGTATCTAACAATATTTGCCAAGCTTGTTCCAAGGATCCCATGTAGCATGCTCATGCCATACTTAATAGGTAAGGGAAGAATGCCATGTGGCCAGGGAAATCCATACAATGGATTCAACCAGGGCTGCAGTCTGAGGTTCAAGAAATCCAGGGGAGCCAGCCTCCACCAGCTTAGACTTTCACAGGAAGGATATGTGGGTCTGCAGCAATACTCATATATTTATAGATTTTATTTATTTGTGTGTTTTTAACCTGCTTTTCTCTGCACAATGCTGGCTCAAAGGGGTTGTGATGTTTAAAAAAAAAACCAGAAAACCATCAAATTCCTCTAGTTACCTAACAAATCTACCTTTGATTAGAAGACTAATCCACAGGTGGGGAGAGGTCAGAGCGGATGGTAACAGATCTGCCCTTGATTTCAACAGCAAATATATTAGGCTCTTAGTCTCCCCCATTATGTTTCACACACATATTTCTCAGGAAAATAAATAAATACATAATGCTTTTTTGGGTCATTTTTAATATTCAATTGAATATATGATTACTTATATTTTCTAATGCATCTTTATTTGAATGCTCATGTTTGGTATCAATAGCAGCATCATATATTTGATATTATCTAGAACCATCTTTGGTTTTAAATATTCCACATAATTCTTGGCTATATCTAGAACAAGTTTTCTTTAATCAGTGCTTGACTAGATAGTTTCTTTGAGATACAATCTTATTTCCTTTGTTACCAGAAAGAGGACCTAGCCATCCTCACATGAGCAAATTCCAGACTCTTGTGTCCAGGGATCTTTTAGTCTGTGTACTCAAAGACACAGCTTAAGTTTAGTATAACAATCAGATCTATCGATCTAACAAAAGATACTTAACAGAAGTGTGGAAACCAATTCTGGATACAAAGGCATATTCAAAAATCGTTCATAATATGGATAACTTAAAAAGACAGTTTTAAGCAGTATGAGAGTATCAATTTACTCTAGGCAACAGTAGTTTATTCAAGGGAGTTCCAAAATACAATAGTAGTATCCAGTTGTCTCTAGAGTTTACTGAAAGATGTGTCCAACCTCTGATCCTTAGAGGTCATTGAAGATTAGAGGGTAGGTTGGAAGATGAAAGGGGGTAAGGAAGACATAGTCGGGAATGGGAAGTAGGGAGGCAGGGAAAGATGTGGGCATGCAAAAGGGTGGAGGAGCATGTCAGCTGGGAAAATTAAGACGGTCAAGGCTAAGGGATCAGGGAGAATAGAAGGGAGCAAAGATGAGAATATACAGGTTAGTAAACTAGATCGGGAGAAGTTAGATGTGTCCTGAAGATGAAGTATCTTGTCATATAATTGATGGAAGCCACCTCAAATAGAGGGGCCAAAGGAGCCCCCTTGTAACTGCTTCCTGTTAGTACAAGTAAAATGAAATTCAGGGGTCTTACTCAGGCAGGAAACAAAGTTATCCTCTTGTTTAAGTGCTCAATCAGCTTACTGGACAGATTCACATTGTAAGGGACGCTAATGAGTGGAAAGACATGCTGAGTTACAAATCTTACAAATACCACTCTCTATTTCCATTTCCACCAAGAAGGCACTGCTGCCAAAATTTTTGCCATAGCCAAAGTAATATCAGGATTGATATCAATGATCAGGAAAGGCACAGAAACAATGGAAACCTTGGAGACTTTCACTATCTGTATCTATAGATATCTCAAAGGGGCAGTCAACACACAGTGAAAGAAAATACAGGATAAAATTTCAGCAGCCCCAAACACACACATAATCTTTCTGACTAGGGTACTCCCTGGAATCTATCCATCAAAACAGAACAGCAGATGGGAAAGCATTCAGCCTAGCCAGGAGAAAAGCCCTCCAATATTTTGGGACAGTCAGTTGATAAAGATAAAATGGAATGATAAGAGGGGCACAATTTGGTCTACAGAGCCAGTTTGGTATAGTGGTTAAGAGTGTGGACTCTAATCTGAGAGAACCAGGTTTGTTCCCCACTCCTCCACATGCAACTGCTGGTGTGACCTTGGGTCAGGCATAAGTTCTTTCAGAGCTGTTCTCTCAATGGCAGTTCTCAAGAGAGATCTCTCAGACCCACATACCTCACAGTTGTCTGTTGTGGGGAGGG
>NW_015183826.1:0-3528 GCF_001447785.1 Gekko japonicus
CCTTTAAGACCAACAGAGTTTAATTCTTTGACAGAATGAAGTGATCTTATAAGCTTTCGTGTGCATCTCAAGAAGTGTGCATTGCACACAAAAGCTGATACCCAGAACTTTGTTGGTCTTAAAGGTGCCACTGGGCTCAAACTTGGTTATGTTGCTTCAGACCAACATAGCTACTCCACCTGGATCTAGCTCCAGCAGCTGTTTCACACATGCAAGCCCCCACTTGCAGTAACTTGACAATAAGCATGCACATGTGAACTTAATCTGAGGTTCTGGTTGATGGCTTTGTAGGGGAAGGGTGAGAATGCATTGCTAGGTAGGCGGGTTCCAAATGTACCATTGGATGGCAGGAGAGGGAGGATGAGTCTGCACTGCAGGCGTCGCAACACAGCAACACCAATGGCTAGTGTGGACTTTATGATGCCGATAGGGTAAGTGCCCAACCAATGGCTAGTGTGGACTTTATGATGCCACTTGGACCTGTGCTGGCTGATATAGCATTGTAAAGGTAAAGGTAAAGGTTCCCTTGCTCGAAAGCCAGTCGAATCCAACTCTAGGGTTGTGGTGCTCATCTCCGTTTCAAAGCCTAAGAGCCAACACTGTCTGAAGACGTTTCCGTGGTCATGTGGCTGGCATGACTAAACACCAAGCGCACGGAACGTTGTTACCTTCCCACTGAAGTGGTACCTGTTTATCTACTTGCAATTTCTTGCTTTTGAACTGCTAGGTTGGCAGGAGCTGGAACTAGAGACTGGAGCTCACTCCGTCATGCGGCACACTCGGGTCTCGAACTGCTGAACTACCAACCTTCCATAGCCTGGAGTTCAGCATCTTAACCACTTGAGCCACCGCAGCTCCTGATATAGCATTGACTCCGGGTTTAATGCGAGAGATCTGGTCAACAGGACTCCCCTGTTTCCTGAGAGGAGAACTGAATGCATGAAGCCGCCTTATACTAAATCAGACCCATGGTCCATTAAAAGTCAGAATGGGAGCCACCTCTCCAGGGTCTGAGGCCGAGCTCTTTCGTATCACCTGCAACTTAATCCTTACTGGAGATGCTGGGAATTGAACGTGGGACCTTCTGCATGTCCAGCAGATATTCTAGCACTGAGCCACAGCCCCTCCCCAAACTGGGGAGGAGAGGAAGGGGGATGAATCTGGGGGTTTAATTAATGAAGAGTGAGACTTGAAATGGATTTCCAGACTTTTCTAGGGTGGGAAAAGGTGGAGTCTGGGAACTTCCCGGGTTCTTTATACGCTGCCTTTCCCCTACAGGATGGCGAGGTGTACTGCATCGATGCACGCTACTACGGCAACGTCAGCCGCTTCATCAACCACTTGTGCGACCCCAACATCATCCCCGTGCGGGTGTTCATGCTGCACCAGGACCTGCGTTTCCCCCGCATCGCCTTCTTCAGCAGCCGAGACATCCGGACTGGCGAGGAGTTGGGGTCAGTGGATGGGGGAAGAGGGAGATGGGATGGGGAAGCGATGCAGCTGTTTACATGGAGAGGGCAGAGGTGGAAGCAGGCCCGTAGCTAGCGTGGGGGCCACGGGACCCGGTTCTCCCCCCGGTTTTTATGGGCCCCTCAGCAGTACTTTTATCGGCAACCTCACCAGTACTCACCCGGGCTTGTCTTTCACCCGTCCCTTGCAGTCCCTTGCATTGGGTTTTACAAGTTAGCAAGAGGTCGAGAGAACTCTCAGCCAGTGTTCCCTTTAAGCTGAGTTAGTGTGAGCTAGCTCACAGTTTTTTAGCCTCCAGTTCACAGATTTTAGTCTTAGCTCAGGAAGGGTGGCTCCACAGCAAACTTATTTATGCATTCGCCAAATTGCTCGCTCACAACTTTAATGCCAGTAGCTCACAAAGTAGAATTTTTGCCCACAAGACTCCACAGCTTAGAGGGAATATTGCTCTCAGCCTGTGCCTAGATTGGCTCTTAAAAGGGTAACACAGGCATCTGAGGGGACATTTAAAAGGGCAATGCAAGGGAGGTCTTAATTCAGAGGTATTGGCTCCCCCCTCCTCCCCGCCATTGTTGCCCTCAGCTGGGCATTTAATTCGACTGCTGTGTAAAGAGTTCACAGGACTGCCTCCATAGTATTTTTCTCCTCCCTAGAACTCCCTTGCTTTGTCCGGCCGTGGCCCTTTAAAAGCTAGCCAGCTAGCCACTTATTCAAGCAGCTACTGGGTCAGGAGGCGCCCGCCCGCCCATCCCGCTTGCATCCAGAGCAACAGCCCAGCAAACTTTATTCCCTCCCCTTTTTTGGAAGCCTTCTGTCCGTTTCCTCCTTTGGGAAGTTGAGTAAGCTCAGTTGGGCAAATGAGAGAGGCATCGGGGCTTCCTGGCAGATCTTTGCCAAATTTTTTTTTTCCATGCGTGGTGGGGCGGGGAGGAGAGGAAGAGTGCGTTTCCTGTTTTTGTTTTGTTTTTTACAATAAAATGTATTGAATTTTCTCATAGATACAAAAAGTACAATTACATCAACTTCAAGTGTATAGACTGATTCGAGTGCAGTCAAAGCACAGCAAAATCAGAAAAAATCCATCGTAGCTATGAACAAAGTAAATACATCTAACCTAGCAATTGATTACAGAACTATTCCATAAATCATAATGAGTCAATTTGGTCCAAGCTGGTAACAATTCACATACCTTTAGAATGCAGTTATATATCTTACCACAACCTTAGGTCATCAGTCACCCTGGGAGTTACAGTGAATTGCATTAGGTATTCTAAGAGAGGAAGACTTTCCTGTTTTGGCAGAGTTACGGCGCTTGAGTGGCTGGGCTGGCAGCTCCTCTGGGCAGGGATTCTTGCGCACAGACATATAATGGCAGGCTCCCCGAGCAAAACATTGCCCCCCCCTCAGTAAAAAGTTCTTAGCTACGGGGCTGGGTGGAAGTTTGGGGGGGGGGTGCCATTTCAGAATGCTAGAAATGTGTTCCATTGTAGGGGGCGGCATCTGGAGACCCTGTTCCAGGAGGGACAGCACTTGCTCCAGGGACCCTGTTAGGAGTAGGAAAGGGCACCTTAACATTTAGCCCTGATGACTTATGGAACTTCAGTTGCCCACCACCACCACCACTCCCAGTAAATAACAGGAAGTGACATATGGTGGCTAGGAATTGCTGGAAACTCTATGGCTTTACCACAGTGTTTCTGTTGATTCCTAGAGCTACCTATTTTACTTCTGGTTTCTTGGTGCCCTCCCTATCCACAGCCACCCTGCCAGTTGCCAGGCATTACCTGGCAATCCTGTCCCCCCACCCCATTTCAATCTAGACCAGGGGTTCCTGGAACTTCCTTTTATGAAGTAAAGCCTCTTGTGAGCTCCATCCATGGCAACCCCCAGCATTTCTCCTTATTAGACCCTTAGAAATGGGTCTAGAGGATTGGACTAAGGGGGTTTCCACAGAGCAATAGTTCCCTGTTTTACTGTCATCGGTGCTGCAAATGCCAAGGGTATTTACATGCTGCATGGACGCTTGCTACTTGCCTTCCCCTGGCACTCACCAGTGAT
>NW_015183827.1:0-3468 GCF_001447785.1 Gekko japonicus
TAAGTCCCAGATGCCTCCTATGAATTCTGTGAATTAAGGATAGTGAACCTCTCTATGTTTGCAGTCTGAATCTGTTTGTCTCCTTTTGGGGCATGAATTTACCCGAAGCGCCATTATTATCATCACCAATATGGCTCCTCCAACAGCAGAAACGAAAGGCAGAAGAGGCACATCCTAGCAGTCACTGGATCCTGAATACCTACAAACCACATGTATCAAATGAAATGCACTGCACACTGGCTTATGGACTCCCACTATTTGCTTCAATAAGATCCTCCTGTCCCTGCAGATGGTAACTGATTTGTTTTAACTGGACAAATATTGATCAGAAATGTAAGCTCAGGTATATTTAAATGGTAGCTCACCACCAATTCCAGATAAACAATATCCACCTTGAACCAGAGGTCATTTCGGGGGGGAACGCGGGGGAACGCAGTTCCCCCAGGTGAGGTGCCGGGGCACATGACGAAGCCCCGCCCCCTGCTTCCGGCTGCCCCGCTTCCAGCCCTCATTCAGTCAGGAGGAGGCAGGAGAAGAGGGAGGGTAAGTTTCTTCCGCTTGTTACGTTTATTTTGCATTGGGCTTCCTTCATTGAGCATGTATAGCAAAATATAAATTTGTTCATTTTGTATGACTGAAGCTGCTTGCTCATGGTAATAGCTCTCCATGTAGCTCTTGTGCAAGCATTTGTGCTGGCAATGGAGCATCCACATGGCAGTTTCCCCTGCACTTTCTTTGCCACAGCCTCCCATGCCACCCCCCCCCCCTCTGCACCACTGGAGGGCAATGAAAAGAGTGGCCATCAAAAGGGCTGAAGACTGCATTTGAAAAAAATAAAATCTGGGAATTCAGGGGAATTGTGATATTATTCTGCTACAGCAAAATACCTACTGGCATTAAAAAAACAAAACAAAAACAACCCACCAAAATAGCACTCCGGTAGAGGGAAAGAATGGCAGCCTTAGGGGTCTGGGGCAAGGAAAATGGTACCAACATGGGCAGAACTTTCAAAAATGTGCACCTCCTTAGCCATGTCGCATGCAAAAGTACTCGGACGGTGGTCTTTACAAAAAAGTCGTCTCAAACCAAGTTTGAAGAGAAAAGCAACATCAAAGCAGGAGAGGTGGACAATTGGGGACAATATTGTGTGAAATCTCCAAAAAAACCCCACTTCAGTCTGGATGCCAAAGCATGTGGAAGCAACAAAATTGTGTATCATTTTCAACCAAAAATAACGTATTTTCATGCAGCACATTTGTTTTGTGCCCAATGAATGGGATTAAAAGTGTGTCGCAGGAGACTGTAGAATTGGAAGCTCAAAGACTGCTGTTCCCAAACTTTAGCAGCCTATGATCTCCCATTATAATTAAAATTTTTCACAGGCTTCCAAATTCTTCAGGATCCGATAACCCCTTTTCAAAGAGCATGCAGTAAACTGTGTATACCCCCTTGGAGACTTTCATCCACTTCAATCTTCAAAACAATACAGTAAGAACCTCCAGCCACACTTTAAAAACATGTTTAGAAAAAAGTCTTTATTGTCCATACATGGCATAGGATAGGTGATTCTAGGGGGCCACAACTGAAAAGGCCCTACCCAACTTCTAAGAAGTCTTTACCCCTTGATTGGGAGGGGCTTTGCACTGGAGACAGCAAGACATTCCTTATTGGTTAATAACTTCTAGCTAAAAATCAACAGAACAGGGACTGGAAGGGGTCACGAAAAACTTTCAGAACTAGTCATAGAAATAAAAATGTCCAGCATCCCAGAAAACCTGAACTTCTGCTATACAATTGAGAACTGCCATGGGCTTTTATTAAAATGGATGCAGAGTTGCATCTTTCTGTTTCTATGAAAATAAAATCAGTTCCATTTTATACAGGAAGGAATTATAATGACTTTATCAGGGCTTAACCTCCTTAGCCAGTTAAGAGTTCCTAGGACTGAGACATGGCTTCCCAGCAACCCGTGAGCACTTTTTTTTGGCTCTAACATCCCCCTTCCTTCAAAAGAGGGAGAAGCCAATTGTGATCCCTTCCCCTCAGGTGGATAAAGTTGCCAACAGGCCTGTAGAAAAATTTCCTGTAGCAGGCACTCCATTGGATTGGTGGGGAGAGAACAACTCTTCAGTGTTTGACTTGCAATGTCCCTTCCAGCATAAAACTGGAAATGCCACCATCACATCAGGGCAATGCTCTATGGTTTAACTAGAGTGTTACCCTGACACAATTCCCAGAAAACCAAGAGTGCTTCATATTCATGTTAGCCAGATGGGCACAAGAAAAGCTTGCCTGCTGTCCAGTGGGCCCTTTAAAGTACCTTTGTGGACCCCCTTAAAAAGGACTGGTGGATCCTTTACAGGACCCCTGTGGATCCCTGTATCCCAATTTGAAAATCACAGCATACACTCTTCATTTATACAGGGTAGCAATCAGGTTTGTTGTCTTCCCTTTTGAAGAACTGACAGTGCACATAAGGATGATGTGCCCAATAAACACCTGCAGATGGGCTTTGGAGGTAGTGTCGCCAGGTATTGGTGAGTTGCCACTCCAGATTGGGAAACTTCTGGAGATTTAGGAGTAGAACCTGGGGAAGACAAGGACTTCAGTGAGGTACAGTGTCATGGAGTCCACCCTCTAAAACATACATTTTCTCCAGAACTGATCTCTGTTATCCAGAGAGGAACTGTAATTCCAGGAAATCCCCAGGCCCCACCTGGAGGCTGGCATCCCTACTTGCAGGACAAGGTCAGTTTTGATGGACAGTCTCTCTTTTGGGAAGCCTGGTCTTATCCATTAGGGTTCTTCTCACTGAGGAACTCCGGAGATCTTCAGAGAGTTTGAAAACCACTGCCTTAGGCAAAACTCCCAGCATCTGGCTGAACCACATTATAAATACACCTAGGAGTATAACTAAACGCCTACATCCAAGCATCCTTAGTAATTAAAAATTACTGTCAAGGTGGAGACATAACTTGCGCAAGTGAAGCTTTCCAGCAATTCACTTCTCCCAGGTCTACTACATTAGCATATTCCATGCCTCTCTAAACACCTTTGTTGACTTGATTTTGATTATTTCTATTTACAGGGCCTATTCATGAATATATTTACAAAATTACAAGATCCACTTCCGATTCTGGTCTGTAAAATAATAGAACCGGAACTCAAGCATCATATCTCTGGGCCAACAGCCAGTCTCCCCGATTCTGTATATACAATCTCATGAAGGGGGATGAAATGATGTTAACGGCCCATGCCACGGTAATGGGAATAATGGACAACACACTTGCCCATAGAGAATAATGGCCACCGCTTGCCCATAGGGAATAATGACCACCATGCTTGCCCATGGGGAATAATGGAAACTATGCTTGCCGGTGGGGAATAATGGAAACCACGCTTGCCCATAGGGAATAATGGAAAGCATGCTTGTCGCTCAGGCTCCCCCAGCTCTCGTTAGAGGCTCTT
>NW_015183828.1:0-3360 GCF_001447785.1 Gekko japonicus
TAAGCTGCCTATAGTTCAACACTAACACATGGATAATGGAGAATCTGTCCTTCTTCTCAACCCCTAGAAAGGAAGTCACCTGAAACAAACAACCAATCTGTATCACAATAGAAGCTACTTTTCCCAGGCTAATTCCCCATTGGCTCAATGCCAGGTATCCCTTCCAGGTCAATCTAAACAATAGCAACACTAGGCAAACAAGTTAACCCTATAATGACTGGATTGTCAGACCTTGTAAATACATACATTTCCAACACATAGAACAAGGCTGACTTATGATTTGAATAGGCAAAACCACACCCCAAAAACAGATAACAACCAATCGGAATACAGAGCTTGGAACCAATGAGATTGGTTCCTGCCGAAGTCAAAGGCTTCTCTGATTGGCCTATTTGTCAATCCCTGTAACGCTAAGTTCTAATGGAACTGTGCTTAAGCTAAATCAATGCTTTAACGACTTAATACATAACACTCCTCCTCCCTAAGTCAGCACACATAGTCCTGTAATTTCGCAGGCCGAGTCCTTATGTGTTGTGAGCGCCTCGGTCCCACCATAGGTGTTTCAGCCCCGTGGCTGGTGTCGCTTGGACCAATGTCCCGGAGTACGAGCGGACAGTGAGTGCTGGGAGTTCCCGGCTCACTGACCAGTGCCGGTGTCTGAAAAATCTCGGGCCATGTGTCGGAGGAGTTCTCACACCTGGTATCGGGGAAGTTCTCATGCCCTGTGCCGACAGGTGGCGCTGCTGTTGCCAGCTCCACCTCTGACGGTATCTGGGGTGTGATGCAATTGTCACAGTTCTCTCTCTGGTTGTCTGGGTCTGCTGTCTCTGCCTCTCGAACCCAATGCCTCCGGAGCTGATCAAGGTGCCTGTGCAGATTTCGCCCCTCAGCGGTGGAAACCAAGTATGATACTGGTCCAGTACTGGCTGTCACTGTTGCTTCCACCCACAATGGACCCTCGCTGTAGTTCCTGGCATATACAAGGTCGCCAGGCTGGAACGAGCGGATGGGGTCTGGAGCCTTTTGCTGCAGTGGCTGGTCAGCCATGAGGTCAGGGTGCAGCCAGTCCAATAGAGTTGTCAAGTGGTGGTGAATAAGGAACTCCGCTGGACTGCGACCTGTCATTGAGTGCGGCGTAATATGTTGCTGAAGCATGAAATCAGCCATTCAGTGATCCCAGTCGCCATGGACGATCTTTTTCAACACGTCCTTGGTCGTATGGACCATTCGTTCAGCTTGTCCATTGGTGGACGGATGGAACGGGGGGCCGTGATGTGCCTAATCGAGTTGGCCTCCATAAACTGCTGGAATTCAGCCGAGGTAAATTGAGTCCCATCATCCGACATGATGGTCTCAGGCTGTCCGTGCGTACTGAATATGCAGCGTAGAGCTCTAATGATTGAGGCCAAAGTCATGACGGACATAGTAGCTACCTCCAGCCATTTGGAAAATGAGTCCACTACGATCGGGAATGTTTTTCCTTGGAATGGTCCTGCAAAATCGATGTGCAGTCGGGACCAGGGCACTCGGGTAGTCTCCCATCTTTGCACTGGTGCTTGCGGTGGCTCAGGACGTGTCTCTTGACAGGTTCGGCATATACAGACCCATTCCTCAATGTCCTGGTCTAAGTACGGCCACCACACATAACTGTGGCCCAATGCCCTCATGCATACCACACCTGGATGACCAGTGTGCAGCACCTCTAACACTTGATGATGGAGTTTTGGGGGAACTACCATGTGATTTCCCCACAGGAGGCAACCTTTACACACCAACAGTTCGTGTTGCCATGATTTGTACGCTGCGAACCTGAGGCCTGTTACAACCAGGGATAAATGCAATGTATTGGTCCTTTCCATGCTTGGACCTCAATCCTGGTTTTATCAGAGTTCAACTCGCGGCACAATACCTTGCATTCATCCCTGGTTATAACAGCATCTGTTTATCACTGGACAGGTGTGGGGTGAAACCAAGGTGACCTCATTGTAATGTAGAAACAAAAAATACCCCGAGATAATTACAGGGGTAAACTCACGTGTAGTATAGAATGTAAGTTTGGCGACCAGGTTGAACCAGGATTTAAGGCCTAGTGCAGAAATCCCCATTGTGACATGAGTTGAACTCTGATAAAACCAGGGATGAGATCCAAGTGTAGGAAGGACCCGCATTTGGGAACCACCAGCATCAGATCATCTGTTGAGTTGTGACCAGAGGTCATTTCAGGGGGATCGCGGGGGATTGCAGTTCCCCCGGGTGAGGTGTGGGGGCGGGGCACACGACGAAGCCACACCCCCTGCTTCCGGCCGCCCCGCTTCCGGCCCTCATTCAGCCAGGAGGAGGCAGGAGAAGAGGGAGGGTAAGTTGCTTCCTCCCCGCCTCTCCCCCCCCAGCCTGCCTGGGGCCAGGGAGGGCCTTGGGGGTGTTTCCTCGCACTCCCGCCGGCCTTGCAGGTCCACTGCCGGGCCTTATGATATCAGGGTGTGTGGCATGTGCTAATGAGTTATGCTAATGAGTTCCCCTAGCTCTTTTTCTACAAAACGACCCCTGGTTGTGACTGACAAGGAATGAAGTGTATAGGACTATTTAATGAATGATCTTTATTTGAGATACATCTTTGTTCTATATCGTAAAAGCGCACTTGAGGATATGTGTTTCCAATTTTGTTCCCTGGTTTTCTTGCTATATTGGTTGTTTAAACAGCCAAGTTTATTGTATAAGAAAGCTCCTTTTCAAACAAAGACGCTTTTCAGGCATTGTCTGATTCAAAGAAGGTTTATTGAATATTCATTTACTACTCATTTATTAATAGTATACACACTGTTTTGCACGGTTTTCTTGTTGGTTGCCCAGAGCACCAGCGGGCGACAGAGCTTGCCAGCAAAAGGCCTCCGATTATAGCAGGAAACCCGGCGAGCCCAGCTTATTGGAAAAGTGGCATAAAGGGTTAAATATTTAATGCATTGTCCGAAAACATCCTTGACAATATTTACACGATGAAGCAAATAAATACAGTTGCTACCTGCCAGACGATAATATGACGTTAACTCATTCGCTGGAAGCTCAATGATCGGCATTCCATTCCCATCCTTTGAGGCGGTCGCTTCTGATCGGTAAACATGCGCGCGCTGAACATTGCCAGAGGAATCACAGACCTGATGATTCAAGCCGTGAAGGAATGTTAAAACTTTCTTCTTTTTGTGCATGCAAAGCAGTAATGCGGCGCTTGGCAAGCTGCCAACTCTGACAAATGCGACCACTTTTTTTGTTTGTTTGTTTTTTTAAAGCAGATCATGCCTACAAAATATTCTAAGGCGCAAAAATATTTACCTACAGGATAACTTTCATTCAAGGCAGCTTCTC
>NW_015183829.1:0-3313 GCF_001447785.1 Gekko japonicus
GCCGGTCACACAGGACAGCGGCCAGGCAATGGGAGAATGCCGCGGCTTCCCTCCCTGCCCTAACAAAAGGAGCCGATTCAGGGTCAGGGTCGACTGTACACGGACCCACCCAAGGCTTGGCGGCCGAGGCCTTGGAGGGGGGAACCCCCAGGCCAGCCAGACTCACACGTAAGTCCCACAGAGCGGGAGGGGGGTGGCCAAGCACTGCGGCTCTCGCGCCGCCCCTTCAGGCCTTCTACGGTCTGTTCTTGCAAGGCCAATACAGTTTACATAGGACAAGCATTTTATTTAAATAGAAATAAATAAAACGACTCGCCGCCGCATCTGCAGAGAGATAGAGAGAGACAAGAGGAAGCAAAGGTGTGAGGAATGGGATAACCATTCCGCAAGTTTCTTGTGGGTCTCCACTTGTTTTATCCTATAAATGTAGGGAATCATTACAATAAAATAGGCCATTATACAATAGGAGTGTGAAATGAATTCCTTACACTGAAAGGTTAATAAAGTCCTCAGATGGGTGTTCCACAAAGTAAACTTGGTAGGGCAGGAAACCAATATGAGATGCAATCTCACCAATAAGGACTTCACCTGGCCTGTACCACTGGTGTAGAATTTGAAGAGGATTATCTCCGGTACACTTCACAGTATGCACTGTGCATACCATGTGAGGCAGCATCAGCATCAATGCATACTTCACCATTCTGATGGGAAAGCAGATTTCTGCACATGGACTCTCCCAGTCTCATCGCTAGTCTCCCAGCCATCAGCTGACTTATAGTTGTTGAAAGCATATGAGTGAGACTTATGTTTTCATGTTATAAATACATTATTTGAATGCTAGCCAAGAGACATTGATTAATCCTACGCAAACATCTTGCCTCTGAAACTATTTTCAAATGCCTTCTAGACACTGATTGAGGCTTTGATTGAATGAATAAATAACAGATATCTTGGTAATTATAGGAATGATGTTAATTTCTGCACAACCTTTGAGAACCTTCCAGCACAATGATTTGCAGAACTTTTGGGCAAAACATGTTTCTCTGCTTTCACCAAGGTCACTATGTGCAGACACATCGACTCCCCCTCCCCAAATTCCTAGGCAATAACTGAGCAGAAGCTAATGTGCCTATATGAGGCACTGCTATAATAGTGCATCTCCTCTCTGGGGGGGGATTCCAAGTCCCTCCCCCCCATGATGGTTACATCATCCATCATCCGATGCCTGAACGTTAAAAAAAAAAAAAAAAGCACATCAAGTGAGCATCTGGAAATTAATTCTTTTCCCTACCCCGTTAGACTATCAACAGTCATCTTCCCTATGTTATTGTAAAAATGATAAAACCAGCCACTATGGAGAAGATGACAATATGGAGCTGAGATACAGTACATGATGAGGGCGGTTAGAATATCCTGAAAGGCCATTTCCCCAATTCAGGCTGTGGTCACACACACTAAATAATCCAATTTCAATCCACTTCCAATGCACTTTCCAACTCGATTTTTACTGTGTGAACTGGCAAAATCCAATTCAACAGTGCTTTGAAAGTATATTGAATGTCATTTTTGTCACTCGTGTGTCCCTATTGCTTCAGGGTCCCCCCCAATATGTTTTGTTCTCTCTAGTAGTCCCAGAGGGAGCAAAGGGGGTAGGTGGGGCCCAAAGCAATCGAGACAAACGAGTGACAAGAGTGACAGTGCAGAAGTGGCCTATTGTGTGTGACCACAGAGTTAAAGTGCTACCAGGAGATGCTGTTTCCATGTAAGGGGGCAACATGGGGTAAAAAGCAGGTCTGGGGAATATGGCTTTCAGTGTCTCTAGAAATGTTATTGTCTCCGAGCATGGAGGGGCCATTTAATTATCCTGGCTAATAGTCATCAATAGACTTGTTCCCTGCGAATGTTTAAAACCCCCTTTTAAGTCTAGCAAAACATCTACATCCTGTAAGTATGAATCCCGCAGGTTTGATTTCTCTTTGACTGCAGTGCTTCCTTTTGTCCGCCCTGCGTGGTTGCCAGTCAAGTTCACTGAGTGATCACTATCCCATTTCTCCTATCATGCATGCATATCCCCACTTTTCTCTATATGAAAAGGCCCACTCAAACAATAAAAGCAAGAATGTCAGTACCATTCCCTGTAAAGTCTCTCTGCTTCCTTCCACATGGTGTGTGACTTGTCCATTTACACCTACTTCCCTCTTCTTATTGTTAAACCAATTTGTAATCCATAAAAGGTAACCAATCCCATGATGGCTAAATCCATTTCGGATGAATTTATTCGACGTCACACTTTTCCAAAATTAAAATCCCAACACAAGTTACAATTCACATAACACCCTGGGAAGAGGCCCCGCCAGCAGTGCTGACTTGTGTAGGAGTGGGATGGGAGATAAGGGCACACATTTTGGGCCAAATAATTATTTTGTGAGGCTTTAAAGCCATTCCCTACATGTAGCTGTCACAGCAGCCTATGTTGGTGAATTCAGCCTGCATGTTTTTTTTTAAAAAAGCTTTTTTGAATGACTATTGTCAATCAATTTCCTTCAGAAACTCTGAGTTATGCTGAAGTTGAAGGAAGTGATTAGGTTTCTGTATATTTTCCCCAAATTCTTTTATTTCATTTAATCTGATTAAAGGTCCTTGACTAAAACTCTTGAGAAGTCAAAAACTCTCATCATCTGGACACAACACTAAACCAATGGAAAAATATCAGAACAGCGAGGGCAAAGTTGGGAAATCAGTCAGACAAAAGGAGTAAAACTAACTTGTGATGAGACAAAGATGAAAAATTATCTAGGTACTATGTTAAAAACCTATTTCTAAGGCTAATATAAAGAGGGCACTCCAACACACGTATTAAAGTCCCAGTTTTCTCCTCAGACTTTGGCTACAGCATAAATTAGTTTGCTCTGGAGCTGTTCTTCCTGAGCTAAGACAAAAATGTGTGAGCCGGAGGCTAAAAAACTGTGAGCTAGCTCACACTAACTCAGCTTAGAGGGAACACTGCAGAGGGGTGTTGTGTGATCTTGGGTTAATCACACCATTTCATTCAAATGTAACTCAGAGGATTGTTAAAGAGGGGAATACATTGGAGGATAGGGGAATGATGTGATCCACTGTGGGGCTCTATTGTGGAGAAAGGCAGCACATAAAAGGAAAGTGGAAAATATCTCCTCCTTTACAAAAGAAAAGGGGGATAAGAACATTTGTGATCTATCAGAGCCTGTGTTATAAAGAGTTTAGTGCGTTAGATTTGGGTCAAAGAGATCCAAGTTGAACACCCTCTGTGCCATTGAAGGTTGCTGGGTAACCT